>NW_028165606.1:0-90000 GCF_964263955.1 Coregonus lavaretus | reverse complement strand
GAGCGCAGGGAGACAGGGATAGGGGGGCAGGAGCGCAGGGAGACAGGGATAGGGGGGCAGGAGGGCAGGGAGACAGGGATAGGGGGGCAGGAGGGCAGGGGGACAGGGATAGGGGGGCAGGAGCGCAGGGGGACAGGGATAGGGGGGCAGGAGGGCAGGGGGACAGGGAGACAGGGATAGGGGGGCAGGAGGGCAGGGGGACAGGGATAGGGGGGCAGGAGCGCAGGGGGACAGGGAGACAGGGATAGGGGGGCAGGAGGGCAGGGGGACAGGGATAGGGGGGCAGGAGCGCAGGGAGACAGGGATAGAGGGGCAGGAGGGCAGGGAGACAGGGAGACAGGGATAGGGGGGCAGGAGCGCAGGGAGACAGGGAGACAGGGATAGGGGGGCAGGAGCGCAGGGAGACAGGGAGACAGGGATAGGGGGGCAGGAGCGCAGGGAGACAGGGATAGAGGGGCAGGAGGGCAGGGAGACAGGGAGACAGGGATATGGGGGCAGGAGCGCAGGGAGACAGGGATAGAGGGGCAGGAGCGCAGGGGGACAGGGAGACAGGGATAGGGGGGCAGGAGCGCAGGGGGACAGGGAGACAGGGATAGGGGGGCAGGAGCGCAGGGGGACAGGGAGACAGGGATAGGGGGGCAGGAGGGCAGGGGGACAGGGATAGAGGGGCAGGAGGGCAGGGGGACAGGGATAGAGGGGCAGGAGGGCAGGGGGACAGGGATAGAGGGGCAGGAGGGCAGGGGGACAGGGATAGAGGGGCAGGAGGGCAGGGGGACAGGGGGACAGGGATAGGGGGGCAGGAGGGCAGGGGGACAGGGATAGAGGGGCAGGAGGGCAGGGGGACAGGGATAGAGGGGCAGGAGGACAGGGATAGAGGGGCAGGAGGGCAGGGGGACAGGGATAGAGGGGCAGGAGGGCAGGGAGACAGGGAGACAGGGATAGGGGGGCAGGAGCGCAGGGAGACAGGGATAGAGGGGCAGGCTGCAGAGTCTGGCCTGTCAATCACACAGCAGACTGGACCAGCAGGGAACCACCAGTGGGTACTAGTGGGCAAGCCTGGAGATTTGAACAGCTATTAAATTACCTTTTATTTTACAGATGTAGGATCTTATTTTGACTACCCTGTTGCAGGAGAACTTTCCTGCAATTCAGGAAATGTAAAACTTATAGTGTATTTGAGGTTTAAAAAGGCTTCTGAAGTTTGTAATTTCCACTTTGTAATTTCTGACTTTTACCTTACGAAAAAGGTATCAACCCCTACAAAAATGTCCATTAATTATAATCCACATAATAATTCACATTTCCCATTGCTGCAGGATTATTGTCCTGCTGTAGCAAACTGGCTCAAATTAAGATCCTACATCTGTAGGTCGATACCGGTGTATAATTGCAATTTTACAGAAAGTTTTCCCTTTGATTTCTTTCTTTGGAGTGCAAAGGCCAGGGCCGTAGCTATAGATGAGGACACCGAGGTCCGGACCTCGTTAATGTTTTCGAATAATAAAATTAATACAAAAATATATACACTACCGGTCAAAAGTTTGGACACACCTACTCATTCAAGGTTTTTTCTTTATATTTACTATTTTTTACATTGTAGAATAATAGTGAAGACATCAAAACTATGAAATAACACACGTGGAATCATGTAGTAACCAAAAAAGTGTTAAACAAATCAAAATATATTTTATATTTGAGATTCTTGAAATAGCCACCCTTTGCCTTGATGACAGCTTTGCACACTCTTGGCATGCTCTCAACCAGCTTCATGAGGTAGTCACCTGGAATGCATTTCAATTAACAGGTGTGCCTTCATAAAAGTTAATTTGTTTGAGCCAATCAGTTGTGTACAGAAGATAGCCCTATTTGGTAAATGACCAAGTCCATATTATGGCAAGAACAGCTCAAATAAGCAAAGAGAAACGACAGTCCATCATTACTTTAAGACATGAAGGTCAGTCAATACGGAACATTTCAAGAACTTTGAAAGTTTCTTCCAGTACAGTCGCAAAAACCATCAAGCGCTATGATGAAACTGTCTCTCATGAGGACCGCCACAATAATGGAAGACCCAGAGTTACCTCTGCTGCAGAGGATAAGTTCATTAGAGTTACCAGCCTCAGAAATTGCAGCCCAAATAAATGCTTCACAGAGTTCAAGTCACAGACACATCTCAACATCAACTGTTCAGACGGGACTGTGTGAATCAGGCCTTCATCGTCAAATTTCTGCAAAGAAACCACTACTAAAGGACACCAATAAGAAGAAGAGACCTGCTTGGGCCAAGAAACACGAGCAATGGACATTAGACCAGTGGAAATGTGTCCTTTGGTCTGGAGTCCAAATTTGAGATTTTTGGTTCCAACCGCCGTGTCTTTGTGAGACGCGGTGTGGGTGAACAGATGATCTCTGCATGTGTAGTTTCAACCGTAAAGCATGGAGGAGGAGGTGTTATGGTGTGGGGGTGCTTTGCTGGTGACACTGTCTGTGATTTATTTAGAATTCAAGGCACACTTAACCAGCATGGCTACCACAGCGTTCTGCAGCAATACGCCATCCCATCTGGTTTGGGCTTAGTGGGACTATCAATTGTTTTTCAACAGGACAATGACCCAACACACCTCTAGGCTGTGTAAGGGCTATTTGACCAAGAAGGAGAGTGATGGAGTGCTGCATCAGATGACCTGGCCTCCACAATCCTCCGACCTCAACCCAATTGAGATGGTTTGGGATGAGTCGGCCGGCAGAGTGATTGAAAAGCAGCCAGCAAGTGCCCAATTAAAAAAAATGGATGCCCCTTACACTTCAGTGTTGTGATGCAAAATGTGTAGCGCATAGAATTAAAAAGGTATTGTCAGACATTATTCATTCTAATCAGACAGGTTTTTTACATGGACGATACATTGGAGATAATTTAAGGCAAGTACTGGAAACAATAGAACACTATGAAAAATATGGGAAACCAGGCCTGCTCGGCCGTTCCCTCCTTTTCCAAACCGTAGATTCATTATATTTTTGATAGATGTTGTTGTTTAGAGCAAGAGACCTTGTCGCCCGGAAATAGGAAAATAGTCAATTTAAAGTGTAGCGTGGGGTTGGGATAGATAGCTCGTTAGAGCGTCGTTTGATGAGCTTCTGTGGGGAAGCTATACACCCCAACACATTATCTTCTCTCTCTCTCTCTCTTTCCCTCTCCTTCTCTTTCCCTCCCTCTCTCTTTCTAGCTTGCAGATGTTGGTGAATCCAAAAAAAAGCATTGATTGGTTGCGCATCCTTTCTGTTTACTGGGCTGCCGCTGCTCAGACAAGGGGAGATGAGATAAACGGATTGTGTGTGTTTGTGACTGTGTGTGTTTCCTCACAACTAGTTCCCTTGGGGCAGTGAACAGCAGGCCTGTACAGACCTACAGGAGGAGAGACTGCTCAGTCAGCCAGTCTACCTACCTCTGTGTCTTTGTGTTAGCTGTTAGCTGTGTCTGCCAGTCTGTCTCAGTGTCTTTGTGTTAGCTGTTAGCTGTGTCTGCCAGTCTGTCTCAGTGTCTTTGTATTAGCTGTTAGCTGTGTCTGCCAGTCTGTCTCAGTGTCTTTGTATTAGCTGTTAGCTGTGTCTGCCCGTCTATCTGTCTTTGATTAACACTGTGTTGGTATTCTGGGTGTGTTACTTACTGTACATGGGACTTGAAATCTGTGCCAGTGATTGGTAATGCAAGTTTGTTTGCTCTACCTCATTGGCTTACTATAGTGGGTGTGTCTATGTGTGTGTTGGGAGTGTCTATCTGCAGTGTGTGTGTGTGCGTGTTTTTACCCTGCTTTTTGTGTGATGTGTGTGTGTGTGTGTGGTGGGGCGCTGTGGGAGTGGAAGCTCTGTAAACACAGAAGCCTTCTATTGTTATCTGGAGCTCTAGCATCAGGGATGGAACGCCTCTGTTTATTTGAACAGTAATTGGCTTCAGCACTGTGTTATTGTAGCGGTGCAGAAAGTCCTGTCAGGTCCTGTCCTCACTGATCAGACTACTACTGATCCTACTGGTACGAGCGAGAGCGAGAGAGGAGAAATGGGTGGGGGGAGTGAGAGGAAGAGAGGAGAAATGGGTGGGGGGAGTGAGAGTGAGAGGAGAAATGGGTGGGGGGAGTGAGAGTGAGAGAGGAGAAATGGGTGGGGGGAGTGAGAGTGAGAGAGGAGAAATGGGTGGGGGGAGTGAGAGTGAGAGGAGAAATGGGTGGGGGGAGTGAGAGTGAGAGGAGAAATGGGTGGGGGGAGTGAGAGTGAGAGGAGAAATGGGTGGGGGGAGTGAGAGTGAGAGGTGAAATGGGTGGGGGGAGTGAGAGTGAGAGGAGAAATGGGTGGGGGGAGTGAGAGTGAGAGGAGAAATGGGTGGGGGGAGTGAGAGGAGAAATGGGTGGGGGGAGTGAGAGGAAGAGGAGAAATGGGTGGGGGGAGTGAGTGAGAGGAAGAGGAGAAATGGGTGGGGGGAGTGAGAGTGAGAGGAGAAATGGGTGGGGGGAGTGAGAGGAAGAGGAGAAATGGGTGGGGGGAGTGAGAGGAAGAGGAGAAATGGGTGGGGGGAGTGAGAGTGAGAGGAAGAGGTAGCGGGAGGAGAACAAACTGAAAAGGAAGAAGGAGCAAGGGAGAGTGAAGGGGAGAGGTAGAGGGAGGGGTCTGGCAAGAGGGGGAGCGGTAGTGAGTAGGAAAGTGAGAGGTAGAGAGAGAGAGAGAGGCCTATGACGGGAAGCCAGTGGCAGAAGTAAAGAGAGAGATTCTGAGAGAGCGTTATATACAGAGAGAGTAAGAGCTGCACTCTGAGTGACTCTGTATTTCCCAGCTTGTGTTTACAGATCATTCTGCTAACCTGACACAAGCAATAGTCCTGGTCCTGCTCTCTGGAGACTGGGACTGTTCAGAGCAGGCAGGTGTGAGCTGTGTGTGTGTGTATATGTGTGTGTGTGTTCACATGGCAAGATCAGTGAGCAGGATAAGGAAAGCCTGTGGGAGCATAGCAGAGGAAAGAGCGACATGGCGTCAGACTCATTCAGTCTGACATACGGACCGCTCCTTTATTGCTCATTTGAGTCATTTTCATATTTTGTTTTGTCATGCGTTTGGTGTGTGGCTGTCCCCTTTTATTCATCCGTTTAAGCTTACTGTGTCGCTTTGATCTTACTATGTCACATACATGTAATTAAACAGTTAAATCAGTGTACTGTGTTCAGTGTGTCGGTAATCCGTTATGCGCAGGGTGACGCGCGCGCACACACACACACACACACACACACACATACACACACACCAGGGTCTCCATTTGGAAAATCTGGCAGCATTTTAATTTACTGGACATTTGAGAAATTTACGGGACCCATATGCATTGGGTGCGTAACCTGATTAGGGCGTCCATCCACGGTGCTCAGAATGACAGAAATCACATTTAGATTACGGTAATTCATATTAACAGAACATGCAAATCGAGGATGCAATGCTGTACGGTCCTTCTTACTGAATTCTGATGTGCACTTTGAAGATGATAGAATAACTGTCCACATTTACTTTTCCTCAGTCAACAAGACCAGTAATGAACAGCATAATCACTAGCCTATGTCAATCTACAATCCCCCATAGTAGAAAAGTTGACCTATTCTATTGGTCAGCTTGTCGAGGAAGAAATGGCTTATTCCAAACAGACTGTGGGACAGTTGTGGGGTGCGATAGATCCCAAATCCATCCAACCAGTAGACCTAGGCTACATAAAGAAAAACGTTAAAAAGCAATGAGTCTGACGCAACAGATCAGAACATTTAGCTTAAAATGTTGATAAACTATTATGTCTTCACATTATAAGCACAGCAATGCACACACAGCAGTATGCTACGTGCGAATGTTCATTCCACAATTATCGGGAAAAGGACACCGCACATGCGAGCGGTTTCATGTGATAGAGATAAAATGATCCGTTAGAAATGTTGAGGGGAGGGGAGATCTAAAGATGCAACAACTGGTTGCTAATATGACTAGGATTGTGCCTTTGGGTACTGGACAATAACATAACATTTATATAAAATAATTGCCTCCACGGATATGGTCTGATTTGGCTAGGCTACTTTGAAGCAAGGTAAGACATGCCTCATTATGTATTAAAACTTTCAGGTTTCAAACAATTAAGTATATGTTTTCAAAATACATACTGCCTCTAGCTCATTGCAAAGTGGTGTGTGACTCACTGATGAAGCCTGCCAGCTGTAAGAGATATTTTCCACTCAAAGTCTCTGTATCTGTATGCTGTATGCATGTGATAAATAAGATACATAATGAATATACTGTAACCTATAGACCGATAAGGATGACCAGTGAAATGTATTTCCATAGACTTGTATTTCCATCAATGAATATTCTAAAAAGCATTATTTCACTATGGGAGGTTTTCTTCTCCCGGACAATTGGCTGGCGGCAATTTTATTTATCGTTTTTTCTTTATCGGCCAAAAGCCGGCTATTACCGGCTAACGGAAACTTTGACACACACAGACATATACACACACACGCACACACACGCACACACACACACACACACACACACACACACACACACACACACACACACACACACACACACACACACACACACACACACACACACACACACACACACACACACACACACACACACACAGCCCCAACCATCATGGCAGTGGATCAAAGAAAATCGAAGTAAGGGCTTTTGCTTCATGTTCAATGGGTGCAGTGGACCATCGGCCTGCAGCACTCTCCTCTTCCTCTCTTTCTCCAACACTCGCTCTGCCTCTCTCTCTTTCTCTCTCTCACTATCTCTTCCGCTTCCTAGGGCTGTGTTCAGTGAACGTTGTTTGGTGTGGTGCAGGCAGCAGGAAGGCCCCTTTGGGTCAGCCAGTCACACTTAAACAGCTCCTGTCACAAACCCTGCTCTCCCCTGCTCTCCCCTGCTCTCCCCTGCTCTCCCCTCCTCTCACCTCCTCTCCCCCGCTCTCCCCCGCTCTCCCCTGCTCTCCCCTGCTCTCACCTCCTCTCCCCTGCTCTCCCCTGCTCTCCCCTCCTCTCACCTCCTCTCCCCCGCTCTCCCCTGCTCTCCCCTGCTCTCCCCTCCTCTCACCTCCTCTCCCCCGCTCTCCCCTGCTCTCCCCTCCTCTCACCTCCTCTCACCTCCTCTTAAAATGTATGTCAAACCAATGATTGCAAAGTTAAACAAGAGAATGACGGCACAAACAGCACAAACCATAATTATGTTGTTTAACTTTGTTTGCAACTTGCATCTGCATTGTTCTTCAAGTAAATGTGTTTTTGTAAAATATTCTGTGGAAATTGTTAAAAGTCATCCTTGTGTGTAGAGTTGTACGGTTTGTTTGCAGTCATTGGATTTTGTTTTGCGTACATTTTAACGTGAAAAATCTCAGTTTCAGCATCATTCTGTTACTGTGGAATTGCCCTTCTGCTTTGGCCCAAATCCCTGGGTGTTAGCCTCCCTCTTTCTACAGCTCTTCATTCTCTACATCTTTTCCTATGTGTCTTCTTCTTTCTTCTCTCTCCCTCCCTCCCTACCAAACACTCTGCCAGCCCCTCCTCCTCTTCTCTCTCTCTCCCTCCCTACCAAACACTCTGTCAGCCCCTCCTCCTCTTCTCTCTCCCTCCCTACCAAACACTCTGTCAGCCCCTCCTCCTCTTCTCTCTCCCTCCCTCCCTACCAAACACTCTGTCAGCCCCTCCTCCTCTTCTCTCTCCCTCCCTCCCTACCAAACACTCTGTCAGCCCCTCCTCCTCTTCTCTCTCTCTCCCTCCCTACCAAACACTCTGTCAGCCCCTCCTCCTCTTCTCTCTCTCTCCCTCCCTACCAAACACTCTGTCAGCCCCTCCTCCTCTTCTCTCTCCCTCCCTCCCTACCAAACACTCTGTCAGCCCCTCCTCCTCTTCTCTCTCCCTCCCTCCCTACCAAACACTCTGTCAGCCCCTCCTCCTCTTCTCTCTCCCTCCCTACCAAACACTCTGTCAGCCCCTCCTCCTCTTCTCTCTCCCTCCCTCCCTACCAAACACTCTGTCAGCCCCTCCTCCTCTTCTCTCTCTCTCCCTCCCTACCAAACACTCTGTCAGCCCCTCCTCCTCTTCTCTCTCCCTCCCTACCAAACACTCTGTCAGCCCCTCCTCCTCTTCTCTCTCCCTCCCTCCCTACCAAACACTCTGTCAGCCCCTCCTCCTCTTCTCTCTCCCTCCCTACCAAACACTCTGTCAGCCCCTCCTCCTCCTCCCCCTCCTCCTCCTCCTCCTCCTCCTCTTCTCTTCTTTCTGCCCGACCCTCCTCCTCTCCTCTTCTCACTGCCAGCCCTTTAGGAAGCGGACATGGAGGTGTGTGTGTGTGTGTGTGTGTGTGTGGGACAAGACAGGACCTGCCGAACCCAGAACTCTACTCTAATCAGTCCCCAGAGGGTTGTTTGAGATGTGACTGTGGCGTCGCTTGCTCTGATAGCGGTAATAGCCCCTCTCTCCACACACACACACACACACACACACACACACACACACACACACACACACACACACACACACACACACACACACACACACACACACACACACGCCTCTCTGAAGAGAGCTGTGGTTGAGATATAGCCTCGCCTAGCTGATGGATCTAACTAAACTCTGCAAAAAGTACAATGGCGCTAGCTAGCGCTTTGCTACTAAATTCTAACCATGATGAATCTAAGCTACTGCTTGGTTAACCATGAACGATCTTAGTAGCGCTATGCTAATGATGATAAAGCCATAATACATCTGGCTATGCTACATGTTAATGGCAAAAAGGGATTTAACTAGCACGATGCTAACTGTTTGGCTCTCATTACAACCTGTGATAGAGATAGAGCTAAGCGATCGATAAGCTAACCATGACGTGGCTAATGTAGCAACGTGCTAACGATGCTGACCCAGCCAGAGGTCACACTTAACATTGATCAACGCCTATAAACGGCAGCTGTGAAAACGGTGATTGATTTTAACTAGCGCAGCGCTAACCCCGATTGATCTTATCTAGCAGTTGGTTAGCCATAATGGAGCTGAACTAGCATTGGCCTAAAAGTGATAAACCAGATAGAAAGGTTTTGCAAAGAGATTTTGAGACAAAAAAAATTGCTACCAGTGGCTGGTCCTGAAATACTGTTGAATCATTAACTGCACTGTAGCAGTTTGTGAATATATTCCAATTAGCACTTTGCTAAATAATAGCTTAGAAATGTGTTATTATAAATGAGCAGTTTGAATGGAAAATGTTTTGCCAAACGTAGAAGCTATTTTCTTAAGTACCACACACACACACACACACACACACTCTCAGACCAATACACCCACACACAATACACTCAATTCCCCTCAACATGACACTTCACTGATCTCCACTTCAGAACGAAGCTTGCGGCACATGCCCTATATTTACGGCTGACTCTGGGAAATACACTGTCATCTGCCAAAAAAGGAGAAAGGGAGAGATGGGGTGGGGGGGTAGAGAGAGATAGAAAAGCGTAGGTTAAATTACTTCCTAGAGGGGCTACTCCATCCTCCCTGAGAAATGGACCTTGTTTCACCGCCCCACACACGCACACCCACATGTGTGTGTGTGCGAGTGTGTGCGCGTGTGCGTGCGTGCATGTGTTTGTGTGAGTGTGTGTGCGTACGTGTTTGTGTGTGCACGTGTGTGTGTGCGCGTGTGTGCGTGCGTGCATGTGTGTGTGTGCGTACGTGTTTGTGTGTGTGTGCACGTGTGTGTGCGTGCGTGCACGTGTGTGTGTTTTTGTGAGTGTGTGGGTGTGTGTGTGTGTTTTTGTGAGTGTGTGTGTGTAAATAGTGCAGGGAAAGTGGACTGAGGAGAGCAGAGAAGAGCAAGAAGGAGAAGAGAAGACCACACATTCAGGCACTGCATTTTCTTTCCAGCCAGGCGAGCCAGGCCAATCATCTAGCTATCAGTGTGAGACTGAAAGCGAGAACAGATAACTGTCATTATAGTTGAAGGGAAACTGAAATGAAAGGACATGATCTTTCCTGTGAGGGGTACTGGAGATGGGCCAGCTCGGCAGGGTCGTAACGAGCAGTCTGACATTTGGTGCAAAATGTTATGTTGCTCAGATCCAATGATTTCAGTGATATACCTAGCTTCTGAAAGGATGGCAGCCGTATCATTATGTTCGTTTGAGTCTGTGTGTGAGCTGTGGCTCCTAGAAAGCAATTTTTGGTTTGGAATATTTCACTAAGACATTTATTTAGAGCTGTTGGCAAAAATGTAACTGAAATAGCCTAACTATGGCACTAGGAAGGCATCGCTAGGGCTTGTGTATCCAATTGAGAGCTGAAAGAGTGCTAAGCTTTAGCTTGAGTAGATCGGCCTGTTCATTTAAAAACTGCATTGGGCTAGCACCTAACAATAGCATTAGCACACACGGACATACATCCTCCAGCCACCCAAGTCATAGACTGTTCTCTCTGCTACCGCACAGCAAGCGGTACCGGAGCGCTAAGTCTGGGACCAAAAGCTCCTGAACAGCTTCCACCCCCAAGCCATAAAACTGCTAAAGAGTTAACCAAATAGCTACTCAGATTATCTGCATTGACGCTTTTTGCACTATCTGTTTTTGACTCTATGCACACACTTACACATACTAACACAGACACTCCAACACACACACGCACACGCACACACACACACACACACACACACGCACGCAAGCACACACACACGCGCATGCACACACACACACACACGCACGCACACGCATCACACACACACACACACACACACACACACACACACACACACACACACACACACACACACACACACACACACACACACACACACACACACACACACACACACTCTCTCTCACACATAACACATACACAAAGGCACACTGTCGCAAACACACACACTTCCACACTCACCACATACACTGCTGCTACTATCTATTATCTATCCTGTTGCCTAGTCACTTCACCCCTATTTACATGTACTGTACATATCTACCTCAATTACATCATACCCATGCACATCGACTCAGTACTGGTACCCCATGTCAACCTATCATTGCTCATTGTGTATTTATTCCGCGTGTTTCAATTTATTTTTTCTATTATTATTATTAGCATTTTTTTTATTGTGTTCTGCGTTGTTGGGAAGGGCCCCTAAGTAAGCATTTCACTGTTAGTCTGAACCTGTTGTTTACCAAGCATATGACAATTAAAATTAGATTAATCTTTTATTCCATCATCCCTCTCTCTTTTGCCCTCTCTTAGCGCCTTTTCCTGCCTCTCAGTATGTCTCTCCCCCGCTCCTTTGTCAAAGCAGGATAATTGAATGTGTAATAATAATAATAATAATATGCCATTTAGCAGACGCTTTTATCCAAAGCGACTTACAGTCATGCGTGCATACATTTTTATTTTTTTGTGTATGGGTGGTCCCGGGGATCGAACCCACTACCTTGGCGTTACAAGCGCCGTGCTCTACCAGCTGAGCTACAGGAAGAAGGCTGATGATGTGCTGTTGATGATCCACTTATTCATTTTATTTAAACGTTTATATTTTTTTCCCAGGGTTTTGTCTTAATATGTCTTGCTGGGCCGGTGGCACAGATTAAACTGCCCACTCAGTGGATGTGAGAAATGCCCAGGAGTCTTCATCATTATTTACACAGCACCACGCAATCTTGGCAGGTATTCAATGACATGTCATTTGAGTGTGTGTCATGTTAGTGTAGATTTTGCCCTTTAGTGCTTCAAATTAGGTATTTGAATAATTGAATGAAGATGAACGACCTTCGGCTCCAGAGCAGGGTGTGTGTGTCGTGTGTATGTCACTGAGAATTGGGAACAGCGACAGTGTCGCAAACTTTCACCTGTTGGCTAGTGATGACTCAGATTTATGGGAAAAAGGCGCAACTCAGCAAACAACCGAGTGGCCAAGTCACCTTCAGGGAGTGGCACAGGAACATATACGCTCCGATCTCTCACATGCACATACAGGCAGTCCTTCTATCCATTGGGTCATTCATCGTTAGATTCATTCGCATTTGGTTTTAAGAGTGTTTGACCTCCAGGGTCCCTCTTTCTACTCCCTGTACCATCCACAGCCCCCACCCTACCCCTCTGCCTCTCTCTCTCTCTCTCTCTCTCTCTCTCTCTCTCTCTGCCTCAATCTCTCTCCTTCCCCCTCTCTCTATAAATTCAATTCAATTTATGGGGCTTTATTGGCATGGGAAACATATGTTTACATTGCCAAAGCAAGTGAAATAGATAATAAACAAAAATTAACAGTAAACATTACATTCACAAAAGTTCCAAAAGAATAAAGACATTTAAAATGTCATATTATGTCTATATACAGTGTTATAACGACGTGCAAATAGTTAAAGCAGAAAAAGGAAAATAAATAAACATAAATATAGGTTGTATTTACAATGGTGTTTGTTCTTCACTGGTTTCCCTTTTCTTGTGCCAACAGGTCACACCTCTTGCTGCTGTGATGGCACACTGTGGTATTTCACCCAATAGATATGGGAGTTTATCAAAATTGGATTTTTTTCGAATTCCTTGTAGGTCTGTGTAATCTGAGGGAAATATGTGTCTCTAATATGGTCATACATTTGGCAGGAAGTTAGGAAGTGCAGCTCAGTTTCTTCTCTTGAGAGCCAGGTCTGCCTACTGCGGCCTTTCACAATTGCAAGGCTATGCTCACTGGAGAAGAGTCTGTACATAGTCAAAGATTTCCTTAATTTTGGGTCAGTCACAGTGGTCAGGTATGCTGCCACTGTGTACTCTCTGTTTAGGGCCAAATAGCATTCTAGTTTGCACCGTTTTCTTGTAAATTCTTTCCAATGTGTCAAGTAATTCTCTTTTTGTTTTCTCATGATTTGGTTGGGTCTAATTGTGTTGCTGTCCTGGGGCTCTGTGGGGTCTGTTTGTGTTTGTGAACAGAGCCCCAGGACCAGCTTGCTTAGGGGACTCATCTCCATGTTCATCTCTCTGTAGGTGATGGCTTTGTTATGGAAGGTTTGGGAATTGCTTCCATTTAGGTGGTTGTAGAATTTAACGGCTCTTTTCTGGATTTTGATAATTAGCGGGTATCGGCCGAATTCTGCTCTGCATGCATTATTTGGTGTTTTACATTGTACACAGAGGATATTTTTGCAGAATTCTGCATGCGAAGTCTCAATTTGGTGTTTGTCCCATTTTGTGAATTCCTGGTTGGTGAGCAGACCCCAGACCTCACAACCATAAAGGGCAATGGGTTCTATAACTGATTCAAGTATTTTTAGCCAGATCCTAATTGGTATGTCGAATTTTATGTTCCTTTTGATGGCATAGAAGGTCCTCCCTCTCTGTCTCTCTCTCCATGTATTCATTAGGCTCAAAGCTGTTTGTTCGCATCTCACTGCCCTCATTAACATTTCACGGCCCCCCTCAAGTACACAGCCCCGGTTACCAATGACTGCCTCTCGGCAACCAGCAGTCAGCTGCAGAACACTGCAGACCAGAGAGTCAGAGAGAGAGAGAGAGAGTCAGGAGATCCACCCCTCCTCTTCTCTTCCTCACCCAGAGCTCATATCTGTCTTGTCCCATTGAGGTTCTTTCTGCTATGTATTCCCTTGGATGTTTATTATGTATTTGATTCTCTCTGTCTGCTGACGTCTTCTTCACCTTCATCTGACCTTATTCCTATCTTATTTATGCTCAAGTACCATACACTCTCCATCTCTCCCTCCCACACAGTCTCTCCCTCTCTCCCTTACTCTCTCTCCCCCAGCAGGCTTAGCTCTTATCTGATCATAGTACAGTAGCATCAACCAAGCTGCTTGCTAGCTGCAGCTCTACCTCGGCCTGATTGCCTTACTGCTACGCCACTACGTAAAACCCCTGCGTCGGCTAACCATCTCTGACAGCCTCCTCTGACAATCTCATAAAAGAAGCTGAGAACGGCGGCTGGCGGAGGAGTAGTGCATGTTTGATTTTATTTAGGCTACTGATTTGCGGCACGAGACCAGCGGGAATGAGAGTTAGAGTACCCCGGAGGGGGAAGCAGCTCAGCTAGCATGGTGAACCTGTCCTGTCTGATTGTAGCCCAGGCGGAGTGAGCCTCGGCTGGGTTAAGCAGAGAGGGCGCTACCCTTGTGGTGGATGATGGATGATGGAGGATTCACTTGGGTTTGGTAGTGAGGGAAGAGCAGGAGAGTGAAGGCAAATTGGTGGAATTGGCATTCAGAGTGGTGGGTTGGGAACTGAGGTGACATTGAGGTCTCTGTCTCCCGCTCATCCTCCCATCATCTCTCTCTCACACTTTCCTCTCTTCACTCCCTCTCTCTCTACCTCTTTTTCTCTTCCCTTCCCCTTCATATCTCCCTCCATCTTCCTCTCTCACCTTCCCCTTTCATCTCTTCATTCCTCTCTCACCTTCCCCTTTCATCTCTTCATTCATCTCTCACCTTCCCATTTCATCTCTTCATTCCTCTCTCACTTCCCCTTTCATCTCTTCATTCCTCTCTCACCTTCCCCTTTCATCTCTTCATGCCTCTCTCACTTCCCCTTTCATCTCTTCATTCCTCTCTCACTACCCCTTTCATCTCTTCATTCCTCTCTAACTTCCCCTTTCATCTCTTCATTCCTCTCTCACTTCCCCTTTCATCTCTTCATTCCTCTCTCACCTTCCCCTTTCATCTCTTCATTCCTCTCTCACTTCCCCTTTCATCTCTTCATTCCTCTCTCACTTCCCCTTTCATCTCTTCATTCCTCTCTCACTTCCCCTTTCATCTCTTCATTCCTCTCTAACTTCCCCTTTCATCTCTTCATTCCTCTCTCACTTCCCCTTTCATCTCTTCATTCCTCTCTAACTTCCCCTTTCATCTCTTCATTCCTCTCTCACTTCCCCTTTCATCTCTTCATTCTTCTCTCACCTTCCCCTTTCATCTCTTCATTCCTCTCTCACTTCCCCTTTCATCTCTGCATTCCTCTCTCACCTTCCACTTTCATCTCTTCATTCCTCTCTCACTTCCCCTTTCATATCTTCATTCCTCTCTCACTTCCCCTTTCATCTCTTCATTCCTCTCTCACTTCCCCTTTCATCTCTTCATTCCTCTCTCACCTTCCTTCATGTCTTTTTCTCTCCCCTCCCCCTCTCTCCCCTCCTCTACTCTCTCTGTTAATGAAGTTCATCTCAACCAGAGCCAGTCTATTGCTACTTCAACACGCCTCATGATGACATTCAGATGGAAAGAGGGAAGAGAACAAGGAAAGCAGAGGTGTACTCTCAGCAGAGAGAGAGAGAGAGAGAGAGAGAGAGAGAGAGAGAGAGAGAGAGAGAGAGGGATGACTCGTAGGAGTCGGTGGTAAAAATAAAAACTCCCGTGGAGTCTGAGCTGATGGTGATAGATTAGAACCAGGCGACTGGAGTGGAGGGAGCATATAAATGAGATATTTTAGAAACATGAAAAATTGGGCCCAAATTGCAGCAAACAGCCGGCGGCTGGCCCCGTGTTCTCCATTCAAAGCGGCTCGTGATTCCAATCCATTGTGGAGCATCTCTGTACAGAGGGAGTCCAGGACCGGGCAGGGTGTGATAAGAACCAGCCATAACCTCTCACCTCTCGGCTCCTCTGATCTGGGCCCTAACAAAATGAGATTTTCTGTGTGTGTGTGAGAGAGCGTGTGTGAGTATGTGTGAGAGAGCGTAATCTATTGCTTTCTGGTTTCTGTGTGTGTGGGCAGGGTAGTGTTTCTGAACAGTATGTGCTCTCATATTGGTGTCAGTGTTGTGTATGGCTCTGCTAATTGTTATGTGTAATGTTTGACATGGAACATCATCACCAATGTCTATTCCTGATAAATAACTGAGTAGGCCTATCAAACCTGATCACAAATCCATCGATGTAGTTTGCAGATCATCACATTGACGTAAAACAACTCTCCTCCGTGTTGAACCAGTCATTTAACTAGAGTTTCCCTGAGGAGTTGGTAGAACATGACTGACAGACAGACACCGCTGGGCCCTGTTTAAAATGCTCAGTCAAGCCGTGGTACGGCAGAGAGAGAGGAGTCACGAAACATGAATGCATTAGCACTGTGGACCATACATTATGCAGAGGCTGAACTGCGACTGAACGGCCAAACGGATTGAAGAGTCAAGACACAGAGAGGGAGTGAGAGGAAAGGAAAGTGAGAGGAATCAGGCATGTTGAAGTCAGCAGCACAGTCCAGTGTGATGAGGGAGGGGTGGGGTGTGTGTAAGTTAGTGTGTGTAAGTTAGTGTGTGTGAGAGAGTGTGTGTGTCTGTGTGTAATAGCAGGAATGTCTATTTATTTAGTCTGTACTTAACTCTATTATCTGAATAGAAGGTCACTTCATCTTGTTGCTCAAGTGTATACTAATAGGGGAATGGATGGAGGGCAATGGAGGGTACTTCAGCGTTCCCTGGTTTACACAAGCTAATGCTGATAAGGTGACTCTCTTCCTTGTTCATGACCTCTAGAAAGTTCTAAGCAACAACAAATCAAGGCAGGTGCTTCATCATACTCCTCTGTTAGTCGTAAGGGGTCTGGGTCTAAGCATGGTTATTTAAGTGTGTGTATGTGTGTGAGAGGGGTTGATAAACATAGTTGTGTGTGTGTGTGTATGTTTGTGGTCTGTGTGACTGGGGGACATGTGCGGTGTGGACATTGACCAATGCAGTGGACGGAATAGCAATGGTAGGATGGCTGGGTCACAGAGGGTCTTTGAGGGTTGTGTGTGTGTGAGGTATGCAGTGTGACCATTCATGACTGAATGGTGGGGCTGGAATGGGCGTGGTGTCTATCTGTGTGTCTGGGTGGGTGGGAGGGAGGGGGTCAGAGCTAAGCTATGAGGCATGGACATCTGCCAGCGTGCAGCTGGCAACACCTGTCCATCATGTGTCAACCAAACGGAACCCTTCTTGGCCCACCAAAGCTCCTATTCTCAGTCCGTGAGACGTGGGAGTCTCTAGATGTCCCCTTCTTTTGTTACATAACCGCTACAGCCCGGAGTAGCCCCCAAACTCTCCTATCAATAGGAAGACACTAGAGGGCACATGGCATCTGAGGGACTATAGACCAAAACAAAACAGACAACTAGAATAGAGAGAGAATATATGGATTGGACTCTGAAGTAGGATGGAGGACAGATCTACAATTGACTAGAACACACTGGGCTCAAAATAAAGAGCAGTCAGAAAATCCTGTCTCTTTCCTCTTTCCCTAGCAGGGAACCTGGGATTTAACTGGCATTAAAAGGCATGCTCGGGAGTTGTGAATAAGTGACTGGATTGAGCTCAGCAGCAACGCTTTGATCTGAATCAACGCGCTCTGCTTCCATCGCACAGCTCAGGGAGACTGGATGTGCATACTAAAGCTGTGAGAGAGGAGAGGAGCCGGCTTTGCTCTTCTGCTTTCATTCACGTATTCAGCGCGTATTCACTTCCATGTCAGCTTCATAAGCACTGGGAGTGTAGACAGCGTGGCCATATTGACTTGCTAAGAGCAACACACAGGTATGAAGCTTATAGCATTACACACATTCATATGGGCTTTGAAAAAAAAGATGGGGCCTATTACTAGCATCCATATGGACTTAATAACCATTGTCCTGAAATGGATTCATGACAGAGTAATGCACACAGTCCTTCTCCCAAATGGATCCATTGGGTCAATGGACTTGATGTGGTTTCTACCTTTTTCCAGCCCAGTTGCATGTCATAGTTATTTTGTTGCAGACGGGCCTAAATTACAGGAGGTAAGACTCCTAAGCTGTCCTCTCAATTGTACCATAATGCCAGTTCTGTCGAAAAGGGCATCCAATAACAAATGTCTGTTTCAAGAAAGAGAAAGCAAGCAGCCTGAACGACATGGAGAGAGTCTGTCCTAATAGAGTTTTCATAAGTGCTGTATATTAGTATACAGTAATCCCTCGTTTATCGCGGGGGTTACGTTCCGAAAATGACCCGCGATAAGTGAAATCCGCGAAATAGAAAACTTTTTTTTTTTACAATTAGCAACTATTACATGTATACAAATACAGTGACTCACGTGTAGGCCGTTTCACTGCTCTTCAGACTGGGCCGCTGCATCCTGACTGCGCTCTGCAGTGTTCTCTTCTTCTGAAGCCCGCGGTGCAGGTGTGTTTGTTCGGGAGAAGAACATAGTGATAGGCAGCTGTTGTCGCTCTTTTTTCTTCTTTGCAAAAAGATCCTTGTACACCGACATGCCACCATCGATTACGTTGGAGAACTGTAATGAACGGCTCATCAAAGGGTCCCATTCCTCAGCTACTCGCTTAAGTTCAGTGGCCATTCGCACCATGGTTGCTAAGCGACCAAGCGTTAGTCCTTCCTCCTCATTGACTGCTGCTGTCGTCCTTATGTTTTTTTCCTCCTTCTTTATGTAACGAACGGAAGATTCATTGATTCCGTAATGGCGAGCAACGGCTGCATAGCTTTTACCTTCCCTTAGCATGTCCAGAAGTTTAACTTTATCTGAGATAGGTAGCATCTTCCGCCGTTTGGGCCCATCCGCAGGTGCTTTTGTCGGTCCAGGCCGTTTCGTCGACATTATGGGTTTAGGAGATGTTCGAAATTACAAGATAATTTGGCCAACTTAATGTAAATTTGCCAAGCTGTTTTATGTACGTACACATAACTGCACGAGACGACAAAATGATAGCACAATTAGTAGCATGTTTTGATACAAGAAGCGGGAGTGAGTTTTTAGCGAATCAGAATGCAGAGCACAATGCACCAAAAAAAAAAAAATGCATTATGAAAATCCGCGAAATAGCGAATCCGCGATAAGTGAACCGCGAAGTGGCGAGGGATCACTGTATTAAATTACAGTACCCTACCAATCATGTCAACACCATGTGATTTAGATGAGGAACCATCATCTGGTACAGAGTGCGCCTGGCTGTTGAAACGGAGCTATGGAAATGGAAAATCTCATTATTCCATCCAGCTCCTGATAGATTTAGATTTGGCCCGGGGCTGGTTGTTCCTCTTAGCCCAACGAGACAGTTGAACTGGTGTTAACACCACAATCACATTGGTTTAATGTTTTTCATCAAATCCGACTGTAATACTATAGTAATGGAACTCCCTAGTAAATGTCACCAAAGGTTTAAGATAATGTCTCCACTTATAATATATGCCATTTAGCAGACGCTTTTATCCAAAGCCACTTACAGTCATGTGTGCATACATATGGGTGGTCCCGGGAATCGAACACACTACCCTGGTGTTACAAGAACCATGCTCTACCAACTGAGGTACGCTGAACAAAAATATAAATGCAACATGTAAAGTGTTGGTCTCATATTTCATGAGCTGAAATAAAAGATCCCAGAAATGTTCCATACTTACCAATGTGCACAAATTTGTTTACATCCCTCTTAGTGAGCATTTCTCCTTTGCCAAGATAATCCATCCACCTGACAGGTATGGCATATCAAGAAGCTGATTAAACAGCATGATCATTACACAGGTGCACCTTGTGCTGGGGACCATAAAAGGCAACTCTAAAGTGCGCAGTTTTGTCACACAACACAATGCCACAAATGTCTCAAGTTTTGAGGGAGCGTGAAATTGGCATGTTGACTGTAGGAATGTCCACCAGAGCTGTTGCCAGAGAATTGAATGCTTGTTTCTCTACTATAAGCTGCCTCCAACGTTGTTTTAGAGAATTTGGCAGTACGTCCAACCGGCCTCACAACCGCAGACTGTATGACGTTGTGTGGGTGAACGGTTTGCTGATGTCAACGTTGAGAACAGAGTGCCCCATGGTGGGGTTATGGTATGGGCAGGAATAAGCTATAGACAACAAACAAAATTGTATTTTATTGATGGCAATTTGAATGCACAGAGATAGCGTGACGAGATCCTGAGGCCCATTGTTGTGCCATTCATCCACTGCCATCACCTCATGTTTCAGCATGATAATGCACGGCCCCATGTCGCAAGGATCTGTATACAATTCTTGGAAGCAGAAAATGTCCCAGTTCTTCCACAGTCTGCATACTCTCTAGACATGTCACCCATTGAGCATGTTTGGGATGCTCTGGATCGACGTGTACGACAGCGTGTTCCAGTTCCCGCCAATATCCAGTTATTGAAGAGGAGTGGGACAACATTTACAGCCCACAATCAGCCTGATCAACTCTATGCGAAGGAGATGTGTCACGCTGCATTAGGCACATGGTGGTCAGATCAGATAATGGCTGGTTTTCTGATCCACACCCCTACCTTTTTTTAAGGTATCTGTCACCAACATATGCATATCTTTATTCCCAGTCATGTGAAATCCATAGATTGGAGCTTCATGAATTTATTTCAATTGACTGATTTCCATATATGAACTGTAACTCAGTAAAATCTTTGAAATTGTTGCATGTTGCGTTTATATTTTTGTTCAGTATACAAAGGACCACTCACTTCCCAGGCATGCAGCTCTCCCACACCCCACCTGTTGAGGAACTCTGTTTTAGACATTATTTTACTATCAATGGTTTTTGCCATAACGTTAGACTTAGCCAAAACTAGCTGTGATGAATGATGGCTAAGGGTCACAGGTATGAACCAAATTACTCTGCTTTAGCCCTTTCATAGCTCTATGCTAGCAGTGGCTCTCTTAGTCAAAGAAACATGCGTAAATGTCTAAATGTCTTTGTTTTAATTGAAGCTTTGACACCTCTGAGACTTTGCTAGCAAAATCTGTAGGCCTATTACTAGGTCTAGTTGATGCTATGTTGTAGTTGGAGCTGTGTTAGCTAAATCAATGTTAGCAAAGCCTGCACTAGCTAAAACAATGTTTTAGTTGGATCTATGTTAGCTGAATCAATGTTAGCAGAGCCTGCACTAGCTAAAACAATGTTTTAGTTGGATCTATGTTAGCTGAATCAATGTTAACAAAGCCTGCACTAACTAAAACAATGTTTTAGTTGGATCTATGTTAGCTGAATCAATGTTAACAAAGCCTGCACTAGCTAAAACAATGTTGTAGTTGGAGCTATGCTAGCTGAATCAATGTTAGCAAAGCCTGCACTAGCTAAAACAATGTTGTAGTTGGAGCTATGCTAACCATGTCCTGTGTTAACTGAATATCCACACTATCTTAGGGATTCTGTTGTTCTCTGGTATGCCCACCTGCCTCGTGTCAATCATCTGTAAGCCCACAGCGTGGCCCCTCGTTTGGGTCAGCTCGCGGAAATTGAGACGCCATCCGTCCCTCCCGACCATGGGATCTCCTTAGAGTCTCTGTGACTTAACCTGCAATAACGCAGCTGGTCATAGCACTCCGTCTCAGCTGCCATCTTGGAGAAACAGTAGCACACTGGAACATGTTCTTGTAAAAACTTCTCTGATGAAGTGTAATTTCTTAAAATGACATATCACTGAAGGAACTCATAAGCATGATATGAGAGATGCATAGGACTGATTTCAGACTATCAGCATTAGAAAAAACGTATTTCTGCTGTGTCATTATTACGACAGCATTCTATCGACCTTATGTCAGCGGAAATACCAACTGAAGTGTCACCAGTAAACCTTTAGCCATAGCAACCTTTATGGGTATATCCCATCCCATCTCTAAAAAAAGCCTCAGTGTGAGTCTGTCCCTGATGTGGGGCTCCTTGGGGTCTGCTGGGGTGCTTTCCAGTCAGCCTTTGTCTGTTATTGACTGTTATTGCAGTTGGCAGAGGGGCCTCCTGCCTTGGCAATGTCTGCAATGGGCTGCCAGTGTGGCCCCGTCCCAGTTCGGCCATATAGAGCCTCTGTGACTGGCTGCCAGGGAAAACCTGTTCATGAACACATACTTCAGCCCCCAGAGAAAAGGAATCAGCGTTGCATTCTACAGAGGAGGGGAAAAAGAGACCGATGGAAAGAGAGAGAGAATGAGGTCAAATAACGGTCCGTTTGTTAGCCCCTCCCATTCTTGTTGTGTGTGTTGGTGTATGTGTGTGTGTGTGTGTGTATGTGTGTGTGTGTGTACGTGCGTGCGTGTGTCCAGGATAACGCAATGGGACTGAGAAAATGTGTGTGAATGTGAGAATGTGCAGTTGCCTTAAATCTTCCCCAGTCTTTTTCCCACTGAATGAACTCCATTAATCTGGGATGTTTGGGTGTTTGTTTGTGATGGATTATAAAACGCTCAACGCTGGAACTAATGAGTTTTAGACCTGTCTGCCTCTCTATGCCACGAGCCCTGCTCTGGGGGTAATTCAGCATGCACCCAGAGAGAGGGAGAGAAGGAAAGATGAAGGAGAGAGAGAGGCTCAAAGAAGAGTGTGGAAAAGAGACTAGAGAAAATGGAGAGCTCATGGTGAGAGGAGCGAGGAAGGGAAAGAGATAAGAGAGGGTAAAGAGGACAGAGAGAGAGAGAGAGAGAGAGAGAGGGAAGGAGCAGTAGAGGGAGGAGGGTACGTACATAAGTCCTGCCGGGGGGGTACTGTGGCCCATTTCTTCCCACGTTGTACACTGGAGTGGCGGATTAATTGCAGTTCAGTGTTCTGTACAACTCTAATGTTCAGACATGATGTAAAACACAGCCGAGGCAAACACACTGTCGAGGGAAAGCTTTCTGCCTGGGCTTGGCTCGGTCTGACTAGAGAGTTACTCCACTGTGAAACAGGCTGGCCCAGGAGGGGCATCACCTGAGTCTGCTAAGGAAGGAGGAGGGCGGCTGTGGTTACTGCTGCCTACTGCGTATATAATATGTGCCTGTGCTATTCATGGTCTTTGCTAACTAAAGTGTGATTGCCAAGATTAACCAAGATTGACCTGTCATTTGCAGCCCAGCAGTTTTGTTGACCAGAGTGCAGTGCCAGGAGGACTTCAATTTAAACAGACATCACACTCCCTTGGATGAATAGGATAAATGACCATAATATTTTAGCAAACCACACTAAATGCTAACTATTTTTGCTAACAGGGGCCTGTGGGAATTTGGCCTAGACTCCCAGCAACACTCTCACTCCTCCTCCACTCTACCCAGCAGCGACTCCGGCTCCCTTTCCCTCAGTGTCCTTTCCCCTCCACCTCTACAGCTACAGGAGGAGGAGAATATGTTTTTTTTGGCGTAAATTACCATAATCTCCCATACAGTCCTCCCATAGAGGTAGATAATGGTTTGAAGCAACACATATTTTTCTTTCATTCTTTTTTTTCCTTCCAGTTTCCCTCCCGCTCCATAGTGGACATGTGAAGTAATCCTCTGTGTATGTAAAAAACATATGGGAATGCTGGCTCACAGCACCCGCCTGTGGGCCGACCATCCTTCGGCGATTCCAATAACGCAGCCTTAATCTGTAGGCAAGCAGACTTTCCCCCTGGTTAGTGTACACACCAGGGGCTGGAACCGGTTCAGGGAACAGAACAGAAAACCGGAAAATACAGATTTTTTTATCTATACTGTTCCAGGGGCAGAACCGTTATTTTAAAAGCATGGGAACCGGTTAATAACTTCATTTTATGCTCCAGGCATTTTTTTCTATTCCCACAAAAGAACGCAACAAAGCGCCTCATGCTGTGAGAGTGTGATTTGAAGGAGTCAGGCGCAGGAGGGTAAATCACAGAATACAGAGTTTATTCCGTAGGAAACAGTTACGCTGGATAGCGTCAACAAAATACAGGCACACAGGGAACAATAGCCCCGGAAATAAAAGGTACGGGTAGCTCAACCGAGCTACACTCAACTCACAAATAACAATCTTCCACAAGGACAAGGGGGGCAGAGGGAACACTTATACATGTACTAATGAGGGGATATGAACCAGGTGTGTGTAATTGACAAGACAAGACAAATGGAATGATGAGATATGGAGCGGCAGTGGCTAGTAGGCCGGTGACGACGAACGCCAAAGCCTGCCTGAACAAGGAGGGGAGGCAGCTTCGGGGGAAGTCGTGACAGTACCCCCCCCCCCCCCCCCCCCTTGACGCGCAGCTCCAGCAATGCGCCGACCCCGGCCTCGGGGACGGCCAGGAGGACGCGGAGCAGGGCGAGCTGGATGGCGACGGTGGAAATCCCGCAACAGGGAGGGATCGAGGATATCCCTCACCGGGACCCAGCACCGTTCCTCCGGACTGTACCCCTCCCACTCCACAAGGTACTGAAGGCCCCCCACCCGACTCCTCGAATCCAGGATAGAACGGACGGAGTACGCCGGGGCCTCCTCGATGTCCAGAGGAGGCGGAGGGACCTCCCGCACCTCAGACTCCTGGAGCGGACCAGCCACCACCGGCCTGAGGAGAGACACATGAAACGAGGGGTTAATACGGTAATCGGGGGGAAGTAACAACCTATAGGTGACCTCGATGATTCTCCTCAGGACTTTAAACGGCCCCACAAACCGCGGGCTCAGCTTCCGGCAGGGCAGGCGGAGGGGCAGATTCCGGGTCGAGAGCCAGAACCGATCACCCGGTACGAAGACCAGGGCCTCACTGCGGTGGCGGTCAGCGTTGGCCTTCTGAGTGGGCAGCATCCCACTTCTCCTCCGCGCGCCGAAACCAGTCATCCACCGCAGGAGCCTCGGTTTGGCTCTGGTGCCACGGTGCCAGAACCGGTTGGTAACCCAACACACATCGAAATGACGTTAGGTTAGTGGAGGAGTGCCGGAGAGAGTTCTGGGCATATTCGACCCATGGCAAGAACACCGACCACTCCCCCGGCCGGTCGTGGCAGTAGGACCGCAGGAACCTACCCACATCCTGATTTACCCGTTCCACCTGCCCATTAGACTCGGGGTGGAACCCAGAGGTCAGGCTGACCGAGACCCACAGACGTTCATGAACGCCTTCCAGACCTTGGATGTGAACTGGGGACCTCGGTCAGACACTATATCCTCTGGTACCCCGTAGTGCCGGAAGACGTGTGTAAACAGGGCCTCCGCAGTTTGCAGGGCCGTGGGGAGACCGGGCAGAGGAAGGAGGCGGCAGGCCTTGGAAAAGCGGTCCACAACGACCAGGATGGTGGTGTTACCTTGGGAGAGGGGAAGATCAGTCAGAAAATCAACACTTAGATGAGACCATGGTCGTTGTGGAATTGGTAAAGGTTGTAACTTACCCGCTTGGAGGTGCCTAGGTACCTTACTCTGGGTGCACACCGAGCAGGAGGAGACATACACCCTCACGTCCTTAGCCAAGGTAGGCCACCAGTACTTTCCTGTCAGGCAGCGCACTGTACGACTGATACCTGGGTGACGTGTGTGCCCAGTAGATCAGACGATCATGGATAAGAGCAGGCACGTACCGCAGCCCAGCTGGACACTGAGGTGGAGATGGATCTGTGCGTAATGCCTGCTCTATATCCGCGTCCATCGCCCATACTACCGGCGCCACAATGCAGTAAGCCGGGAGTATGGGGGTGTTGTCTCTGGGCCTCTCCTTTGTGTCATACAGCCGTGATAATGCGTCTGCCTTCACGTTCTTCTTCATACCCGGGATGTATGACAGTGTAAATTCGAACCGGGTGAAGAATAGGGCCCACCTGGCCTGGCGAGGATTCAGCCTCCTCGCTCCCCGGATGTACTCCAGGTTACGGTGGTCTGTCCAGACGAGGAAAGGGTGTTTCACCCCTTCGAGCCAATGCCTCCACACGGTCAAAGCTCGGACAACATTTTACATTTACGTCATTTAGCAGACGCTCTTATCCAGAGCAACTTACAGTTAGTGCATACATAATTTTTTTCATTTTTCATACTGGCCCCCCGTGGGAATCGAACCCACAACCCTGGCGTTGCAAACGCCATGCTCTACCAACTGAGCTACATCCCTGCTGGCCATTCCCTCCCCTACCCTGGACGACACTGGGCCAATTGTGCGCCGCCCCATGGGTCTCCCGGTCACGGCCGGCTACGACAGAGCCTGGATTCGAACCAGGATCTCTAGTGGCACAGCTAGCACTGCAATGCAGTGCCTTAGACCACTGCGCCACTCTGGAGCCAACAGCTCCCGATCACCAACGTCGTAGTTCTGCTCCGCCGGGCTGAGCTTCTTAGAGAAGAAGGCACAGGGGCGGAGCTTGGGTGGCGTGGCCGAGCGTTGAGACAGGATAGCACCTATCCCTACCTCGGACGCAACCACCTCCACTACGAACGGTAGTGATGGATCGGGGTGAACCAGTACCGGGGCTGAGGTGAACAGACCCCTCAGTTTCCTGAAGGCCAGGTCAGCCTCAGCAGACCAGCGGAGCCGGGACGGCCCACCCTTCAACAGAGATGTAATGGGAGCTGCGACCTTGCCAAAGCCCCAGATAAACCTCCGATAGTAGTTGGAAAAGCCCAGAAAGCGCTGCACCTCCTTAACCGTGGTGGGAGTCGGCCAATTACGCACGGCAGAAATGCGATCCCCCTCCATCTCCACCCCTGAGGTGGTAATGCGGTATCCGAGGAAGGAGACGGACTGCTGGAAAAACATACACTTCTCTGCCTTGGCATAAAGGTCATTTTCCAACAGTCAGGCTTGCACTTTGCGAACCAGGGACACATGCTCGGCGTGCGTAGAGGAATACACCAGAATGTCATCGATGTAGACCACTACACCGCGACCAAGCATGTCCCGAAACACCTCGTTCACAAAGGACTGGAAGACGGATGGAGCATTCATCAAACCATAGGGCATCACCAGGTATTCATAATGCCCTGTGGTTTTACTGAATGCTGTCTTCCACTCATTCCCCTCCTGAATACGCACCAGGTTGTACGCACTCCTGAGATCTAATTTGGTGAAGAAGCGCGCCCCATGCATTGACTCGATCACTGACGGAATGAGGGGGAGAGGATAACTAAACCTGATCGTCTCCTCGTTCAGTGGTCGATAATCAATGCAAGGGCGCAGACCGACGTCTTTCTTCTTCACAAAGACGAAACTCGAGGAGGCGGGTGAAGTGGAGGGACGTATATACCCCTGGCGCAGGGACTCGGTGACGTATGTTTCCATAGCCGCCGTTTCAGCCTGCGACAGGGGTACACATGACTCCTGGGAGGTACAGTGTCTACCCGGAGGTTTATCGCGCAATCCCCCGCCCGATGAGGTGGTAACTTGGTAGCCTGCGTCTTTGAAAATGCGTGCGCCAAATCGAGGTATTCGGGGGGAATGCGCACGGTGGAGGTACTGTCTGGACTTTCCACCAAGGCTGCACCAACGGAAACACCTAGACACCCCGTGAGAACCCTCTGTGGTCATGAGAAGGTGGGGTTGTGGAGTGCTAACCAAGGGATACCTAATACCACAGGGAAAGCAGGGGACTCAATAATAAAAAAAGTGATCTGCTCACAATGAGTCTCCTGGGTAATCATGGTGACTGGTGCAGTAACTTCCTGAACAATCCCGGACCCTAATGGTCGACTATCAAGTGCTCTGATGGGGAGTGGAATGGATAGATGGCTTGAGAATGCCCTGTCCATAAAGTTCCCAGCTGCGCCTGAATCGACTAGCGGAACTACCATGTGATCGGGAAAGTAGATGGGTAGGGTACAGTGTGCAGCAGAGGGCTCTGAACGAGTGTGGGTGTTCGATACCTGGGTTGATGCGAGAGTGCCCTGCCTGCCGCCTCCAGACCCAAAAGAGCGTTGACGACTCTGTGTGATGTACTGTTGCTGTC
Source organism: Coregonus lavaretus (assembly GCF_964263955.1). Classification (NCBI taxonomy): domain Eukaryota; kingdom Metazoa; phylum Chordata; class Actinopteri; order Salmoniformes; family Salmonidae; genus Coregonus; species Coregonus lavaretus. The sequence goes on along the minus strand of NW_028165606.1, from coordinate 62,354 downwards.
GTCCTCCGCTCTCTCGGATGGCGACTCCACCCAGCTCCATCAGCTCGGGATCCGAGTCGGCCGGGGTGGGAACGAGCAGACCCCTTCCAGGACGTCCTCTGGCTGCCAGCAGGTTGTCCAAACGGATGGCCATGTCGAACAGTTGCGTGAAAGACAACATGGTGTCCCGGCAAGCTAGCTCCCGTCGGACGTCCTCCCGCAGATGGCACCGGAAATGGTTGATAAGGGCCCGCTCGTTCCACCCGGACCCCGCTGCCAGAGTCCGAAACTCCAAAGCGAAGTCCTACGCGGTCCTCTTCCCCTGCCTCAGGTGGACCAGCCGCTCGCCCGCCTCTCGACCTTCGGGACAAAAAGTATATGGACACCTGCTCGAACATCTCATTCCAAAATCATGGGCATTTAATATGGAGTTGGTCCCCCCTTCACTGCTATAACAGCCTCCACTCTACTGGGAAGGCTTTCCACTATATGTTGGAACATTGCTGCAGGGATTCGCTTCCATTCAACCGCAAGAGCATTAGTGAGGTCGGGCACTGTTGTTGGGCGATTAGGCCTGGCTCGCAGTCGGCGTTCCAAGGTATTCGATGGGGTTGAGGTCAGGGCTCTGTGCAGGCCAGTCAAGGTCTTCCACACCGATCTCGACAAACCATTTCTTTATGGACCTTGCTTTGTGCACGGGGGCATTGTCATGCTGGAACAGGAAAGGGCCTTCCCCAAACTGTTGCCACAAAGTTGGAAGCACAGAATCGTCTAGAATGTAATTGTATGCTGTAGCGTTAAGATTTCCCTTCTGGAACTAAGGGGCCTAGCCCGAACCATGAAAAACAGCCCCAGACCCTTATTCCTCCTCCACCAAACTTTACAGTTGGCACTATGCATTGGGACAGGTAGTGTTCTCCTGGCATCCGCCAAACCCAGATTCGTCCTTTGGACTGCCAGATAGTGAAGGGTGATTCATCAATCCAGCAAACGTTTCGACTGCTCCAGATTCCGATGGCGGCGAGCTTTACACCACTCCAGCCGACGCTTGGCATTGCACATGGTGAGCTTAGGCTTCTGTGTGGCTGCTCGGCCATGGAAACCCATTTCATGAAGCTCCCGACGAACAGTTATTGTGCTGACGTTGCTTCCAGAGGCAGTTTGGAACTTGGTAGTGAGTGTTGCAACCGAGGACAGATGATTTTTATGCGCTACGTGCTTCAGCACTCAACGGTCCCGTTCCGTGAGCTTGTGTGGCGTGCCACTTCGCGGCTGAGCCGTTGTTGCTCCTAGATGTTTCCACTTCACAATAACAGCACTTACAGTTGACCGGGGCAGCTCTAGCCGCCAATCCACTAATGTCCCATACTTTTGTATATACTGTTTAGTGTAGCTAGCTCAAGCTTTTTAGCCCGCTAGCTCAAAGGACATTCAAAGTTCCTCCATAGAAGCCGCTCCTCCTATGTATAATTCTGTGGACCTAAATCATATAATGAATGTCATAACAAGATGCCCAGCGCTCCTCCTCAACCCTCTTTCACTCTTTGCCCACCCGCAAAATCTCAGTTGCATCTTGCGCCATAGGCTACACGTCTGTCCATCACGCATGTAACCAACTAGCTTGCCTGCTCTGTCCGCACGGATTGGTGAAGTAATTTAATGAGCTAAATGTAAAAAAAACTGTTGGTTTCACAGGTTAAAAAAGGCACAAAAAGGAACAATATAAAGCAGTACATTTTTTTTTGCTTTAAACCGGTTCAGAACTTAATTTAGCTGGTTGGAACAGTGGAAAGGAGCAAAAAAAAGTGGTTCTGTTCAGAACTAAAAGATTAGAATTTCGGTTCCAACCACTGGTACACACATCTACCTACAGTGTATGCCCTAGCATGAAGATTGTGCTTTTCTTTGCCTTTTTAAATACAAAAAAATAAAATAATAATAACACCCCCCCACTCTTTTACTGTGTCTTCTTCCCTCTCCACCCACACGAACACACACATTTTCACACGCTCTTATCCAGAGCGATTTACAGGATCAACAAGAGTTAAGTGCATTGCTCAAGGGCACATCGACAGATTTTTCACCTAGTCGGCTCAGGGGAATCAAACCAGCGACCTTTCAGTCACTGGCCCAATGCTCTCAACCGCTAGGCTACCTCATGCCAAACACACACATGCACGCACACACACACGCACACACGCACACACACAGCAGCCAACAGGAGCCAGATATGCTGGCTCTCTGTGTAGGAGATTCAATCTCTTGAACAAGCTAAGGATCAGAATAAAGAGAAAGCTAGTATCAGGTGCCAGCATGGCTGCTGCTGCTGCTGGACGGGCTGATAAGTATTCTGCTGTTTACAAAACTCTGCTGAGGGGACTGAAGAATTGGTTTGGGTGCTGCCAAGTGCCAAAACAGCAGACTGTGAAGAATATCGTTGGGTGCTGTGATTAGGGTGTACTCAGGAGTTAGATTGCTCTGTTTGGCGTCGAAGGTTTAAACTGTTAGGTTGTGGACGAGGCATTGTGTTTGTGTCATTGTGTTAGTCTGTTGGTCATGTGATCTGGGGAAGACAGAAAAACTAGTGAGGAAAAAGATGTAATCAATGATTGGCTAAATCGATAATGACACCCACACACACACACACACACACACACACACACACACACACACACACACACACACACACACACAGACACACACACAGCTTTCTCAGAACAATACCTAGATTCAACCTATATCTTGGGGCATCTCAGGAAGGAGGGGGAGAAAAAAAAAACAGCATTTTTCTCCTGCAGTAAAAGTCCTCGTCCAGATGTGCCTGCTCAATTATCCACAAAGAAACAGCTGTGTGTGTGTGTGTGTGTGTGTGTGTATTATAAAACCTAACCCTTGTAATTACTCCGAAACAGGAGCTTTATCTCACCCGTGTGTATGAGCCAGATCTCTCAGGTTAAAACATGAACCTTCATCCTGTTTAAATTCCTCACTGATTCTGCTGAAGCCTTGGAAATCCTTCTCTTATACAATCTCCCTTGTTCACCGCTCTGACTGTCTCTTTCCCTCGTTCACCTCTCTGACTGTCTCTTTCTCTCATTCACCTCTCTCTACCTCAGCAGCCGTCTCTTTCTCTCGTTCACCTCTCTGACTCTCTTTCTCTCGTTCACCTCTCTGACTCTCTTTCTCTCATTCCCCTCTCTCTGACTCTCTCTTTGTCTCGTTCACCTCTCTCTGACTCTCTCTTTCTCTCGTTCACCTCTCTGACTCTCTTTCTCTCGTTCACCTCTCTGACTCTCTTTCTCTCATTCCCCTCTCTCTGACTCTCTCTTTGTCTCGTTCACCTCTCTCTGACTCTCTCTTTCTCTCGTTCATCTCTCTTTCTCTCGTTCACCTCTCTCTGACTCTCTCTTTTTCTCGTTCACCTCTCTCTTTCTCTCGTTCACCTCTCTCTTTCTCTCGTTCACCTCTCTGACTCTCTCTTTGTCTTGTTCACCTTCTCTGACTCACTCTTTCTCTCGTTCACCTCTCTCTGACTCTCTCTTTGTCTCGTTCACCTCTCTGACTCACTCTTTCTCTCGTTCACCTCTCTCTGACTCTCTTTGTCTCGTTCACCTCTCTGACTCTCTCTTTGTCTCATTCACCTCTCTGACTCACTCTTTCTCTCGTTCACCTCTCTCTGACTCTCTCTGTCTCTCGTTCACCTCTCTCTGACTCTCTTTCTCTCGTTCATCTCTGACTCTCTCTTTCTCGCCCCATATAACACATTTGACCCCTAGCTCCTACCCCTGAACTTCTTGTGTGTCTGAGATGTTTGCATGTTAGAATAACTCCATTTCACCCTGTGATATCTTACAGTAGGTGGAACATATCAAATCAAATCAAATGTTATTTGTCACATACACGTGTTTAGCAGATGTTCAAGCGGGTGTAGTGAAATGCTTGTGCTTCTAGCTCCGACAGTGCAGTAATATCTAAGAAGTAGCTCAGTTGGTTGAGCATGGCGCTTGCAACGCCATGGTTGTGGGTTCGATTCCCACGGGGGGCCAGTATGAAAAATGTAAGCACTCACTAACTGTAAGTTGCTCTGGATAAGAGCGTCTGCTAAATGACTAAAATGTAAGTAATATCTAACAATTTCACAACACATACCAATACACACAAAGCTAGTAAGGAATTGGATTTAAGAATATAAACATATATGGACAAGAAATGACACAGCAGCATGGACTAAGATACAGTAGAATATTATAGAAAATAATGCAGTATATACATATGAGATGAGTAGTGCAAGATATGTAAACATTATTAAAGTGACTAGTGTTCCATTTCTTAAAGTGGCCAGTGATTTCAATAGGCAGCAGCAGCCTCTAATGTGCTAGTGATGGCTATTTAACAGTCTGATGGCCTTGAGATAGAAGCTGTTTTTCATTCTCTCGGTCCCAGCTTTGATGCACCTGTACTGACCTCGCCTTCTGGATGATAGCGGGGTGAACAGGCAGTGGCTCGGGTGGTTGATGTCCTTGATTATCTTTTTGGCCTTCCTGTGACATCGGGTGCTGTATGTGTCTTGGAGGGTGGGTAGTTTGCCCCCGGTAATGCGTTCAGCAGACTGTACCACCCTCTGGAGAGCCCTGCGGTTGCGGACGGTGCAGTTGCCGTACCAGGCGGTGATACAGCCCGACAGGATGCTCTCAATTGTGCATCTGTAAAAGTTTGTTAGGGTTTTAGGTGCTAGTGTAGCTAGCTCAAGCTTGTTAGCCAACTAGCTCAAAGGAAATTCATATACAGTTGAAGTCGGAAGTTTACAAACACTTAGGTTGGAGTCATTAAAACTTGTTTTTCAACCACTCAACAAATTACTTGTTAACAAACTATAGTTTTGGCAAGTCGGTTAGGACATCTACTTTGTGCATGACACAAGTAATTTTTCCAACAATTGTTTACAGACAGATTATTTCACTTATAATTCACTGTATCACAATTCCAGTGGGTCAGAAGTTTACATACACTAAGTTGACTGTGCCTTTAAACAGCTTAGAAAATTCCAGAAAATAATGTCATGGCTTTAGAAGTTTCTGATAGGCTAATTGACATAATTTGAGTCAATTGGAGGTGTACCTGTGGATGTATTTCAAGGCCTACCTTCAAACTCAGTGCCTCTTTGCTTGACATCATGGGAAAATCAAAAGAAATCAGCCAAGAACTCAGAAAAAAATTTGTAGACCTCCACAAGTCTGGTTCATCCTTGGGTGGCAATTTCCAAACGCCTGAAGGTACCACGTTCATCTGTACAAACAATAGTACGCAAGTATAAACACCATGGGTCCACGCAGCCGTCATTCCGCTTAGGAAGGAGACGCGTTCTGTCTCCTAGAGATGAACGTACTTTGGTGTGAAAAGTGCAAATCAATCCCAGAACAACAGCAAAGGACCTTGTGAAGATGCTGGAGGAAACAGGTACAAAAGTATCTATATCCACAGTAAAACGAGTCCTATATCGACATAACCTGAAAGGCCGCTCAGCAAGGAAGAAGCCACTGCTCCAAAACTGCCATAAAAAGCCAGACTACGGTTTGCAACTGCACATGGGGACAAAGATCGCACTTTTTGGAGAAATGTCCTCTGGTCTGATGAAACAAAAATAGAACTGTTTGGCCATAATGACCATCGTTATGTTTGGAGGAAAAGGTGGTGCTTGCAAGCCAAAGAACACCATCCCAACCGTGAAGCACGGGGGTGGCAGCATCATGCTGTGGGGGTGCTTTGCTGCAGGAGGGACTGGTGCACGTCACAAAATAGATGGCATCATGAGGAAGGAAAATTATGTGGATATATTGAAGCAACATCTCAAGACATCAGTCAGGAAGTTAAAGCTTGGTCGCAAATGGGTCTTCCAAATGGACAATGACCCCAAGCATACTTCCAAAGTTGTGGCAAAATGGCTTAAGGACAACATAGTCAAGGTCATAATCAGTCTCCCGAGTGGCGCAGTGGTCTAAGGCACTGCATCGCAGGGCTAGCTGTGCCACTAGAGATCCTGGTTCGAATCCAGGCTCTGCTGTAGCCGGCCGCAACCGGGAGACCAATGGGGCGGCGCACAATTGGCCCAGCGTCGTCCAGGGTAGGGGAGGGAATGTCCAGCAGGGAGGTAGCTCAGTTGGTAGAGCATGGTGTTTGCAACGCCAGGGTTGTGGGTTCGATTCCCATGGGGTATGAAAATTTAAAAGAATAATGTATGCACTAACTGTAAGTCACTCTGGATAAGAGTGTCTGCTAAATGACGTTAATGTATTGGAGTGGCCATCACAAAGCACTGACCTCAATCCTATAGAAAATTAAGTTCACGTAAACTTCTGACCCACTGGGAATGTGCTGAAATAAATCATTCTCTCTACTATTATTCTGTACTACCTTATATTGCTTTTACTTACACCTATCCATTCAGGTCTACACAAACTGCCAAGCCGTAGGGGCTATTTGGGTCGATTTGAAATTGGGCTCCTGTCTGTCTCCCCTCACTCACACAGTGACAGTTCACTGTAGTCAGCCCCATGTCAGCACCAGTCAGCCACCATGATCCTTCAGAGTTTCTCCTCTTACACAATGCTCTTCACAGCAGGCAGCTCACCCACTTTGAAACACTAAAATAACCACGGCGCTAAGTGCTGCCTTTACACAAAGAGCATCGCATTGAAATGCAGATGTCTTCGGTTCTCTTCTGTTCTGAGGACCTGTGTGTTGTGTCGTGTCGCGTTGGAGTGGGGTTTGTTTTCCAAGAGAGCCTGGCTGTTCTCATCTGTTGCCTGTGTGTGTGTGTGTGTGTGTGTGTGTGTGTGTGTGTGTGTGTGTGTGTGTGTCTCAATCTCATCTGGGTTTATACAGGGCTCAGAATGAGTACTAACTTCACTGACAGCTGCAGTCGTACGACATAATAAACTCTAGCCTTTAACATCCCTATTCCCTGTGGGTATGTGTGTGCGTATGTGGGAGGGTGTGGCTGTGTGTGTGCAAGTATGTGTGTGTGTGTCTGTGTGTCTATGTGTGTTTGTGTGTGTGTGTGTGTGTGTGTGTCTGCATGCATACATGCAAATGTGTATGAGAGCGAGGGTCTCTCTGTGTGTCGGGGGAGGGGTGTGGATGGCGCCAGTGAACTGTATGTCAAATGCCTATGAGAGGTAAAGATATGCATTATTCAGTGTAGAGTGTTATTCTGAGTGAGATGTAGGCTACTGTTTCTCTCTAGACCAAGTAGGACAGCAATCAGCCTGATATCTTATGAACCATAACTCTGCAGCGGTCGATAGCTGTTAGCATGCTAATCCTGCTCCCGTTATTGATATCCACACTGCCTTTTTTTCCCAGGGGTGTGTGTGTATGTGTGTGTGTGTGTGTGTGTGTGTTTGTGTGTGTGTCTGAGTATGTGAGTATGTAATTGCTCTGTAGATAAGCAATATGCCTTGCATATCAAGATTTGTGTGTGTGTGTGTGTGTGTGTGTGTGTGTGTGTGTGTGTGCGTGCGTGCATGTGCATGCGTTCTTGCGTGCGTGTGTGTGTGCGATCCCTGGATTGATATCCAAACTGCTTTATTTCTCAGACGTCAAACAGAGAGCGGAGCCTTGAACTCCCAGCAGGCATTATTCATCGAATTAGATAACACACACAAGATGCAAATGGGTCACAAAACCCTCCATATTCCATACAACACCGTCTCAATCTCAGCCTAACAATATTAGCCTAGATCTCTCTCTGGCCTGTGGAAAATCACATCATAACATAATGTTGGTTCCTGCATCCAAGTATGGTATTGTACTCTATCCAGCAGACTATTGTCCTGTAATGGAGTTAGTATCTGACTCTGTACTCTACTTTGTATTAATCCTATGTTGGGTATTATCCAGAGGGCTAGCAGCGGTTGCTGTGGTGTTATTTATTGCCAGTGGTGTTCATTAAAACACGTAAGTGACCCGACACTACGTCTCAGCCCCTCCCCCTCCCACCGGACTTCCTGACTTCCCTGAGGCGCTGGATCTGATTGGCTCAGGACCTGGGGGGGGGGGGGAATCGGTCGATTGGGTTTTAATGAGTAAAACAAGGGAAAGGGCTTGTATCCCCTTCAGTTACGCCTGGGGAGAGAGAGAAAGAGGGATTTGGAAAGAGAGGAGGAGTGATTGGAGGAATAGGCCAACCGGCTAATCCTTATGGGCTTTAACACAGAGGAACCAACCTCATAGACAGGTCAATTGGAACGTCATACTTGTAGGCACTTGGGAGATGTATAGAGTAGATTTGGGTCCCCATAGAGAGAGCAGAGAAGACAATTGAATCCAATTGAAGTGGAGTCCCAAGACTATATTGTAGCTCCATAAACCCACCCTAATACTGTACACCCTAATACTGTACACCCTAATACTGTACACCCTAATACTGTACACCCTAATACTGTACACCCTAATACTGTACACCCTAATACTTTTCATAGAGAAACAGTCTCTGATACTGTTTAGTTGTACAAACTCTAGAGTGGAACCTTCTTTGACAGTCATAAAGACAGCAAAATATTCCAAGTTGCCTTATGAACAAAAATATAAACGCAACATGTAAAGTGTTGGTCCCATGTTTCATGAGCTGAAATAAAATATCCCAGAAATGTTCTATAAGCACAAAAAGCATATTTCTCTCAAATTTTGTGCACAAATTTGTTTACATCCCTGTTAGTGAGGATTTCTTCTTTGCCAAGATAATCCATTCACCTGGCAGGTGTGGCATATCAAGAAGGTGATTAAACAGCATGATCATTACACAGGTGCATCATGTGCTGGGGACAACAAAAGGCCACTCTAAAATGTGCAGTTTTGTCACACAGGGTAGGGGAGGGAATGGCCGGCAGGGATGTAGCTCAGTTGGTAGAGCATGCCGTTTGCAACACCAGGGTTGTGGGTTCGATTCCCACGTGGGGCCAGTATAAAAAATAATGTATGCACTCACTAACTGTAAGTCGCTCTGGATAAGTCTGCTAAATGACGTAAAATGTAACGTTATGGGCAGGCATAAGCTATGGACAACGAACACAATTGCATTTTATCTATGGCAATTTGAATGCACAGAGATACCGTGACGAGATCCTGAGGCCCATTGTCATGCCATTCATCCGCCGCCATCACCTCATGTTTCAGCATGATAATGCACGGCCCCATGTCGCAAGGATCTGTACACAATTCTTTGAAGCTGAAAATGTCCCAGTTCTTCCATGGCCTGCATACTCACCAGACATGTCACCCATTGGGCATGTTTGTGATGCTCTGGATCGACGTGTACGACAGCGTATTCCACTTTCCGCCAATATCCTGCAACTTCGCACAGCCACTGAAGAGGAGTGGGACAACATTCCACAGGTCACATTCAACAGCGAAGGAGATGTGTCACGCTGTATGAGGCAAATGATGGTCACACCAGATACTGACTGGTTTTCTGATCCAAGGTATCTGTGACCAACAGATGCATATCTGTATTCCCAGTCATGTGAAATCCATAGATTAGGGCCTAATGCATTTATTTCAATTGATTGATTTCCTTATATGAACTATAACTCAGTAAAATCTTAAAAATTGTTGCATGTTGCATTTATATTTTTGTTCAGTATAGTTCAACCCTTTAAATTCTTCATATTATGGCAACTCTAAATAAATTATTTTCACTCTACATTTGCTAAACAGCGTTTAAAGAACACATTAAAGCTCAACAATGTTGCATCTTTACTCTAAAGATACTGTTTACAGTCTTACAGCATTCCTTCAGTCAATCCATTCTCCCCAACATGTACTTCTAACATCAGATCAAGCACAGCTCCCCTCCCTCCTCCATTCTCACATGACGCTTAAAGCTTTGATTCCAATGCCCGGGGAGTATTTATGAATTATTAAAGGCACATTGTTTATGAGCCATAGCCCCATCAGAAAGACATGTTAGTAGCCCATTTCTCTATTTTTAATTCCCTCATCTCCTGTCAGAAGATAGAAGAATGATTGAGTAGGATGTTTAGACCAGTGGTTCCCAACCTTTTTCGGTTACTGTACCACCAACTGAATTTTGCTCTGCCTGGAGTAACCCTGAAGTACCCCCTCATGTGCATTTTACCAGTTAGCCTATGGTCTCATGAGTCTTCTCAAGGACTCCCAGGGGTCCTAGTACCCCTGGTTGGAAACCACTGGTTTAGACAACCACTGTGAAGTTAAGATGATAGCTGGCCTGGCGTTGAACATGTATGAAAGCTTATAAATATAGAGTTATTAAAGCATCATCATGATAGATTGAGGTCTTTTTATGAGCAGGCTTCTAAAACATAAGAAAGCAGTGTTTCCCCTGTATTCATTTAGCAGCTGCAAACAATATAAAAAACATATTAGGGGAAACACTGGAAAGGTTTAGTAATGCATGTATTTATGGATCTGTTGGCCTTCTGCAGCTAAATTATTCTAGTGTTGTTGACAAGGACATCCCATGGGTTCCCTCTCTTGTACTCCCGTCTCTCTCTCTTTCTCTCTCTCTCTCTCTCTCTCTCTCTCTCGCTCTCCCTCCCTCTCTCCCTCTCTCTCTCTCTCTCCCTCCCTCCCTCCCTCCCTCTCTCTCTCTCTCTCTCTCTCTCTCTCTCTCTCTCTCTCTCTCTCTCTCATCAGTTATCTCACAGATCCCTGATTCTCATCACAATAATCTCTGTCCAGCTGAACATCAGTGTGTGTGTGTGCAGTTAGTATACTACATTAGCATTTGAATTGCCTCGGGCGCCATTGAGATGCAGTTGCTATTGACAGCCAGCTGCTTTGTATCTGGCTGGTCATTCTAGAGGCTGCTAGCTGGTCAACATTAACTCACTTTATGTCGCTGCTCTCTGCTCTCGAGGCCTAGGGCTTGGAGGGCATAGGCTGCTATCTCTGTATCGGGCTGCTTGACGCTAACTGGTTTGACGTGACTACTGGTAGGCATTTAAATTGGCTAGCCTAGTAGGGTATAGTTACAGTAAGACCTTAATTGACAGTAGCAGCAGCTCTTGTTTCTGTTCCCTCCTGGCCATTTCATTCATGTCGTTCAGTTTCAACAGAACATATGATTGTGTTGTGTCAATCAAATAGGAGCCGTCATGTTTTATTAGATCACAGTATACATAATGAAGTCAGAGAGCATTACTGCATTGTGATCCAGGACTGGGTAGATACACGCAGACAGCTGATATACACTGAGTGTACAAAACATTAGGAACACCTGCTCTTTCCATGACATAGACTGACTAGGGGAAAACGATATGATCCCTTATTGATGTCACTTGCTAAATCCACTTCAATCAGTGTAGATGAAGAGGAGGAGACAGGTTAAAGAAGGATTTTTAAGCCTTGAGACAATTGAGACATGGATTGTGTATGTGTGCTATTCAGAGGGTGAATGGGCAAAGCATAAGGTTTAAGTGCCTTTGAACAGGGTATGGTAGTAGGTGCCAGGCGCATTGGTTTGTGTCAAGAACTGCAACGCTGCTGGGTTTTTCACGCTCAACATTTTCCTGTTTGTATCAGGAATGGTCCACCATCCAAAGGACATCCAGCCAACTTGACACAACTGTGGAAAGCATTGGAGTCAACATGGGCCAGCATCCCTGTGGAATGCTTTCGACACCTTGTAGAGTCCATGCTAGGCTTGGGCGGGATACCATATATACCGTATACCGGGGTATTTAGAAATAGCCACTGGATGGTTTTTCAATACCGTCAATACCGTTGAAACTATTTATTTTAAGTTTTTCAATACATTTGAATATTTGTAGCTATTTGTTAAGTAAATTCCTGCAGTCAACTTGTGCAAGATCGCGTTCTTATTTCACCTGTCACATTATTTTACATTATGAAGCTCACTTTGTTCCCCAGCACAGTTGAGCCAGTCACATGTCTGTTTGTAAATAGCAAAACAGGAGAAAGCGGGAGCAGGTGAGTCCAGCGGTGTATTGACAAGGGGTCGCGTTTTATATTGAAAGTCAACTTGCAACTATAGTTTTCTTTCACAGAAAATACGTACATTAGTGCAACACATTTGGCATAAAATAGCTTAGTTTTCATCAGATGACAACAGAAGTGCAACACTATTTGGCTGGCAGCCACACAAGTAAATGAGCACAAGTAAATTAGCTTGCAAAAAGCCAAAATGATGCATGGCCATCATACTGTATTTATAATGTTTAGGCCTATCATAGAAAGAATGTAGCCAGCTACATTTCCTAATGTTTTGGGTAAAGTTAATCTGGCATTTTACCGGAGAAAAATAGGCTGGCTACACCGAGAAAAGTACAGAGAAAAGTAGCTAAACGTCAGTCATAGCACTGTCTGCTGATAGAATGCACAAAATCAGTCTGATGCCGAGCAGAAATTACAATAAGAAGCATTTTAGATTTGTGTTTACAAAACACAGCAAGATATTTCTTATGCGTTTTATTTTTTTCCCTGTGTGAAAAACACAGAATGATCATTTTTACATTTGAGAAGAGCCTCTTATCCAGAAAAATGTACAGGAGCAATTAGGGTTTAGTGCCTTGCTCAAGGGAACATTGGTAGATTTTTCACCTAGTCAGCTTTCGGTTACTGGCCCAACGCTCTTAACCGCTAAGCTACCTGCCACCCCTAGTTTAACTTGCTATCTAAGTAAGTGGCTGAATTAATAAGGTGACAGGGCATCATATTGTGTTAGCTTTCTGCCGTGTTTGAGAAGGCAAAGCTCTTTGGATGAGTTATTTGTACAGCAGCCATCTTGATTTCCTTGCATTTTTTCTCCTCTCCGTTCTCGGCCGGTCTGCTCCTCCCCCCTCTTCTCCAAGCAGAGCAGGCAGGCCCGTTGCCCTAGCGACTCAGACTCCACACAGACACAGCGTGTAAACAGAGAGCTAGTACTGAATGCGTCAAAACTTTGTTCATTTGCACAATGTCTCTTGTTCACATTCACATTCACAATGTCCATACTCACCAAAAATGACATTCGGTAGCTCATACCTATAAATGTATAACTTTATGAGCTGGATTGCCTGTCTTTGTAATTAGTTTATTTTCGTTTGCGCTCGTTAGCATATTTAGCTAGCAGCCTCCATGGAAATTCGCTATTACTTGTGCTAATTTTTAGTAAGCTGGCTGCCATTTTAGAATGTCAGCAGTAAAGATTTATTGATAATTATGTGGGAGCTGCACTCTTGACCTGCTGCCGAGGTGTGTGTGCGTGTGTGTGTATGCGCTGAGGTGTGTGTGTGTGTGTGTGTGTGTGTGTGTGTGTAGCGGGTTGGTGGTGGCAGCCGGAGATTGGATAGGTTTATATTGCTGTGTTTTCTCCCTTGCCTGACATTTCGACAACACACACACACATACAAACACAATCATAGTCTCGTACACACACTCGTACACACACACACTCCCTCTGATTGAGTAATGAGTGGATGGCTCAATATCTCAGCCTTTCCAAACAGTGGTTCAGGGAGAGAAAACAAAACACAGGGTGCAATATGAGGTTTGCCAAAGGTTTCATGATAAAGTTTGATTTGTTAAACTTTTTAAAGGTCAATGTTGGAGATGCAATAATTTCTGAGTGCATCTTTCCAAGGATAGCCTGGCCTGTGTGTCGTTAGTCATGTCTAGTAGATAGCCCTTTGAAGAGGTGCCTGTAAGAAAATGATTTGAATTATCCAACTCTCCTAAATTCAAGCTGTCTATTGTTATTACATGAATTACAGTGGACTGACTGCATGGAGCCGTGGAGCCAGAACTACTGCAGGGCATCACAGTCCACTCAGTACAGCTTGGTCTGTCTTCTGCCTCTCTCTGTCTGTTCTCTCTCTCTCTCAATTCAATTCAATTTCAATTTAAGGGCTTTATTGGCATGGGAAACATATGTTAACATTGCCAAAGTAAGTGAAATAGATAATATACAAAAGTGAAATAAACAATAAAAAATTAACAGTAAACATTACACTCACAAAAGTTCCAAAAGAATATAGACATTTCAAATGTCATTTTATGTCAATATACAGTGTTGTAATGATGTGCAAATAGTTAAAGTACAAAAGGGAAAATAAATAAACATAAATATAGGTTGTATTTACAATGGTGTTTGTTCTTCACTGCTTGCCCTTTTCTTGTGCCAACAGGTCACAATTCTTGCTGCTGTGATGGCACACTGTGGTATTTCACCCAGTAGATATGAGAGTTTATCCAAATTGGATTTGTTTTCGAATTCTTTGTGGGTCTGTGTAATCTGAGGGAAATATGTGTCTCTAATATGGTCATACATTTGGCAGGAAGTTAGGAAGTGCAGCTCAGTTTCCACCTCAATTTGTGGGCAGTGTGCACATAGCCTGTCTTCTCTTGAAAGCCAGGTCTGCCTACGGTGGCCTTTCTCAATAGCAAGGCTATGCTCACTGAGTCTGTACATAGTCAAAGCTTTCCTTAATTTTGGGTCAGTCACAGTGGTCAGGTATTCTGCGACTGTGTACTCTCTGTTTAGGGCCAAATAGCATTCTAGTTTGCTCTGTTTTTTTTGTAAATTCTTTCCAATGTGTCAAGTAATTCTCTTTGAGTTTTCTCATGATTTGGTTGGGTCTAATTGTGTTGTTGTTGTTGTTGTTGTCCTGGGGCTCTGTGGGGTCTGTTTGTGTTTGTGAACAGAGCCCCAGAACCAGCTTGCTTAGGGGACTCTTCTCCAGGTTCATCTCTCTGTAGGTGATGGCTTTGTTATGGAAGGTTTGTGAATCGCTTCCTTTTAGGTGGTTGTAGAATTTAACGGCTCTTTTCTGGATTTTGATAAATAGCGGGTATCGGCCTAATTCTGTTCTGCATGCATTATTTGGTGTTTCACGTTTTACACAGAGGATATTTTTGCAGAATTCTGCACGCACACTCTCTTTCTGTCTCTTTCTCTCTCTCTTTCTTTCTTTCTCTCTCTCTCTCTCTCTCTCACACACACACACACACACACACACACACACACACACACACACACACACACACACACACACACACACAGACGACTGTTTCTTTCTCCCGTCTTTCTGTTTTGTCTCCTAACATCGTGTTCCTACACACCCCTAGGGGAAGGTCGTGATGATGAGTTTTCCTTGGCCCAGAGAAAATGTCGGCACGTCTGGCCACTTCATAAATAACAGATCCCTCACGTAACGGCCTTGTGAAAAAGAGCCCCTTTTCTTTTGTCTCACCCTGAACAGTTTGTCAGACCTTTTCTCTTCTCCTCCTCTAACCTCCATCCCATCCACCCTTCTCTCATTCCCTGACCCCTCCCTGCCAGTTCTCTCTTCTTCTCTGTTTCTATACATACTGGGGGCTCATGGGATGGCCCAGAGGGACACTGGGAGGATAACGTGAAGCGGCGTTCCATAGAAAGACAAACCCCACAACCCGTAATGACCTGCGAGCCTTCAGAATAGAACAAACAGACCTAGACAGGGGCATGATAAGAGGCAGGAACTAAGGTAAGGAGCAGGGAGCAGGATCTGAGGTAGGGAGCAGAATCTGAGGTAGGGAGCAGGATCTGAGGTAGGGAGCAGGGTCTGAGGTAGGGAGCAGGGTCTGATGTATGGAGCAGGGTCTGAGGTAGGGAGCAGGGTCTGAGGTAGGGAGCAGGGTCTGATGTATGGAGCAGGGTCTGAGGTAGGGAGCAGGGTCTGATGTATGGAGCAGGGTCTGAGGTAGGGAGCCGGAAGCAGGAGCTGAGGTAGGGAGCAGGGAGCAGGATCTGAGGTAGGAGCAGGATCTGAGGTAGGGAGCAGGGAGCAGGATCTGAGGTAGAGAGCAGGAGTAGGATCTGAGGTAGAGAGCAGGGGAAGGTCTGAGGTAAGGAGCAGGATCTGAGGTAGGAGCGGGGTGAGGGACCTGGCAGCAGAGACCAGGGACTCGGGTGGTCTGGTCTGTGTTTGAGCCTCCCTCTCTGTCTCACGTTTAGCTTACACACAGCTCCTGGGGGCAGGTGGTGACCCAGTCAGCATACACACACACCTGGACCACAGGGTTCTCATTTCACTGCAGAGAGGGTTCAGTTCATCTCCTGATGTGGGGACTAGGGAGAGCAGAACAGTCCGACTCAGAACACACACGTTTTAACACTTTGAGCCTTTCAGTTCTACACACATCGGTCCCCTGTTCTCTCTTCTTATGGCTTCTGTCTTCTGTGCTAGCAGAGTTAGAAGGGCTGTCGCCACTCACTCTTGTCTTATGCAACTATCTCTGCTTCTCTGCAATACACTCTTCTAGTCTCCTCTCAGCTCCTCTCTCTCTCTCTCTCTCTCTCTCTCTCTCTCTCTCTCTCTCTCTCTCTCTCTCTCTCTCTCTCTCTCTCTCTCTCAGCTTGCTTAGGGGACTCTTCTCCAATTTCATCTCAGTAGGTGATGACTTTGTTATGGAAGGTTTGGGAATCACTTCCTTTTAAGTGGTTATAGAATTTAACAGCTCTTTTCTGGATTTTGAAAATTAGCGGGTATCGGCCTAATTCTGCTCTGCATGCATTATTTGGTGGTTTTCGTTGTACACTGAGGATATTTTTGCAGAATTCTGCATGCAGAGTCTCAATTTGGTGTTTGTCCCATTTTGTGAATTCTTGGTTGGTGAGCGGACCCCAGACATCACACCCATAAAGGGCAATGGGTTCTATAACTGATTCAAGTATTTTTTGCCAGATCCTAATTGGTATGTCAAATTTTATGTTCTTTTTGATGGCATAGAAGGACCTTCTTGCCTTGTCTCTCAGATCGTTCACAGCTTTGTGAAAGTTACCTGTGGCGCTGATGTTTAGGCCGAGGTATGTATAGTTTTTTGTGTGCTCTAGGGCAACGGTGTCTAGATGAATTTGTATTTGTGGTCCTGGCAACTGGACCTTTTTTGGAACACCATTATTTTTGTCTTACTGAGATTTACTGTCAGGGCCCAGGTCTGACAGAATCTGTGCAGAAGATCTAGGTGCTGCTCCTTGGTGGGTGACAGAAGCACCAGATCATCAGCAAACAGTAGACATTTGACTTCAGATTCTAGTAGGGTGAGGCCAGGTGCTGCAGACTGTTCTAGTGCCCTCGCCAATTTGTTGATATATATGTTGAAGAGGGTGGGGCTTAAACTGCATCCCTGTCTCACCCCACGGCCCTGTGGAAAGAAATGTGTGTGTTTTTTGCCAATTTTAACCACACACTTGTTGTTTGTGTACATGGATTTCCCCCAACACCACTTTCCATTAATTTGAATAGCAGACCCTCATGCCAAATGGAGTCAAAAGCTTTTTTGAAATCAACAAAGCATGAGAAGAATTTGCCTTTGTTTTGGTTTGTTTGTTTGTCAGTTAGGGTGTGCAGGGTGAATACTTGCTCTGTCGTACGGTAATTTGGTAAAAAGCCAATTTGACATTTGCTCAGTACATTGTTTTCACTGAGGAAATGAACTAGTCTGCTGTTAATGATAATGCAGAGGATTTTCCCAAGGTTGCTGTTGACGCATATCCCACGGTAGTTATTGGGGTCAAATTTGTCTCCACTTTTGTGGATTGGAGTGATCAGTCCTTGGTTCCAAATATTGGGGAAGATGCCAGAGCTAAGGATGATGTTAAAGAGTTTAAGTATAGCCAATTGGAATTTGTGGTCTGTATATTTGATCATTTCATCACCGTCTCTCTTTCTCTCTCTCTCAGAAACCCTTTACTCTGCAGAGAGACGGTGAGGTATCTCCCAGCCATCTTTAAGTCTAGCTTTAGGGGAATATCAGTAGCACAGTGCTGAATGAAAAAGCATTTGTGAAAATGCATGGGCATAGCTATAGATCTAGCTACATGTTAACCTTGCATTAGCCAATATTGGTTTGGATGTGCTATATTATGGATATTTATGAGCATGTTCATAGATATGTGTGGAAATGAATATGTACGAATGGAAATTAGTGTAAATAAATGGGTTGGCGTAATACTACATTGAACTGTCTCTCTGGTTTTTCAAACACTACATGGCCAGAGACAGGTAGGCCTAGTGTCTAGTCTATCCTTTCCTGCCTCAGGGTCAAATGTGAGTGAGTGAGTGAGTGAGTGAGTGAGTGTGGGTGGGCGAGAGGGAGCCTACTTGTCTCGTAAAAGGCCATGGTGTGTGTGTCTGTGTGTCGGAGTCTGAGCCTCTGCTCTTACCGCTGGTGAAAAGCACTGTCGCCTGCGTGCGCTGAAGTATAACAGCAGTTGTCCTTGGGTTCTCAAGTATCATCTTTATTCCATTTCCCTTTGCAACACAAAATGATTCTTCATGGACTAAATGTAAGCAACACCAGACCTCTGAGAGCAGGAGATATTGCTGCTCACTGTAAATACCGCTGTGTGGTAGAAAACAGGTGATACATAATCCTTTATCACACTGATGGAGAACCAACAACCAGCACCTCTCTCTCTGCATTATACCAACTGTTACTGCAGCTTCTCTTCTCTCAGAGCATAGATATAGGAAGAGAGTGCGAGAGAGAGAGAGAGAGAGAGAGAGAGAGAGAGAGAGAGAGAGAGAGAGAGAGAGAGAGAGAGAGAGAGAGAGAGAGAGAGAGAGAGAGAGAGAGAGAGAAAGAGAGAGAGAGAGAAGAGGGAAAGAGGCAAAGAGAATGTCACTGTATCAGTCATAGCACAACATAGGCTATTTCCTCTATTCCTAATTCTGTAGTCCATGGTCAGTGCTCTTCTACATTGTGTTACATATTGATTTGTGGTTCCCTCCTTTCTTCCAGCTCAAGTGTCTCATTGGGCCAGGCTCTTCCAGTGATAGATTGGGTTAGTAGCTGAGTGTGGAACCAGGTACTAGGGTTACATGTAGGTAATGGGAGAGGGTTGTCAGTGTTAAAACAGCAGATCTTTCCTCCCTCTCTCCCTCCTTTACTCTCTCCCCTCTGGCAGTGTGAGGCCTGGGCTGCGTTAGTGTGCTAAGTGATTTACCATCCTCTCTCTCTCTCTCTCGCTCTCCCTCCCTCTCTCTCTCTCTCTCTCTCTCCTCTCTCTCTCTCTCTCTCTCTCTCTCTCTCTCTCTCTCTCTCTTTCTCTATCTCCCTCTCTCTACTCACTCTCTCTCTCTCTCTCTCTCTACTCCCTCTCCTCCTCTCTCACCCTCTCTCTCTCACCCTCTCTCTCACTATCTCCTTCTCTCTCTCTATTCCCTCTCTCCCTCTCTCACCCTCTCTCTCTCTCTCTCTCTATCTCTCTCCCTCTCTCTACTCCCTCTCTCTACTCCCTCTCTACTCCCTCTCTCACCCTCTCTCACCCTCTCTCTCTCTCTCTCTCTCTCTCTCTCTCTCTCTCTCTCTCTCTCTCTCTCTCTCTCTCTCTCTCTCTCTCTCTCTCTCTCTCTCTCTCTCTCTCTCTCTCTCTCTCTCTCTCTCTCTCTCTCTCTCCCTCCCTCCCTACCCAAGGACCCAGAGTGAGTAAACAGCGCATATCCACACAGCTCCCTGAACAGCACACTGGCACTCAGGTTTCAACATGGAACAGCTGGGGGGGAGGAAAGAGGGAACGAGGGAAAGACAGAGGGAGAGTGTGAGAATGAAAGACTGCCTTTTGGCTACTTGTCTGTGAGATTAGGCATGTTACAGTAGGTGTGTTTGTGTACACAGTGCACATGTGGGTGTAAGAACTGCTGTGTATGTGTGAAGTTTTGTGTGTGTATGTGTGTGTGTGTGGGCCCTGAGTGAGAGCTCAGTTGGAGGCAGTATTCAGTACCCATAAATCTCACAGTACTTAAGGACAAAACACTGAAAAAAAGAAGAAGGAAGAGAGATGAACAGGAAAAGAAAGGGGAAGAAAAGAGAGGTACAGTAGAAAGGCATTTGAATAGGAGAGGTAGATTTCACACTAGACACCTCCACCTCCCTCCAATCCCACGTAGCGTCCCAGCATGCTATCCCACTGGGCATGTATGACAACACATGAAATATGGACATCATTACCAATGGCTAAAGTCCCAATTAAACCAAGCACCTGCTGCTTTTCACCCTCTCCTCCATCCCTCATTCCCTCCTCTCCCTCTCCTCCATCCCTCTTTCCCTCCTCTCCACCCCCCTCTCCTCCTTAATTGAAATCCCGTCTTCCAGCGAACATAAGGGACCTGCTTCCCAAGCAAAGCACCTGTAAATATCCCGGAATGGGAAAAGCAGGAGCGTTCCAGGAGCAAAGTATATATTAGCATTCCTAATGCTACTGTGTGTGTGTGAGTGTGTGTGAGTGTGTGTGTGTGTGTGTTTGTATTGATATACAAACACACACAAAAGTATGTGGACACCCCTTCAAATTAGTGGAATCGGCTATTTCAGCCACACCCGTTGCTGACAGGTGTATAAAATCGAGCACACAGCCATGCAATCTCCATAGACAAACATTGGCAGTAGAATGGCCCCGTACTGAAGAGCTCAGTGACTTTCAACCTGGCACCGTCATAGGATGCCGTCTTTCCAACAAGTCAGTTCGTAAAATGTCTGCCCTGCTAGAGCTGCCCCGGTCAACTGTAAGTGCTGTTAATGTGAAGTGAAAATGTCTAGGAGCAAAAACGGCTCAGCCTTGAAGTGGTAGGCCACACAAGCTCACAAACGGGACCGCCGAGTGCTGAAGCGTGTTGCGCGTAAAAATCGTCTGTCTTCGGTTGCAACACTCACTACCGAGTTCCAAACTGGCTCTGGAAGCAACATCAGCACAATAACTGTTCGTCGGGAGCTTCATGAAATGGGTTTCAATGGCAGAGCAGCCGCACACAAGCCTAAGATCACCATGTGCAATGCCAAGCGTCGGCTGGAGTGGTGTAAAGCTCGCCGTCATTGGACTCTGGAGCAGTGGAAACACGTTCTCTAGAGTGATGAATCACGGTTCACCATCTGGCAGTCCGACGGACAAATCTGGGTTTGGCGGATGCCAGGAGAATGCTACCTTCCCGATTGTGTAGTGCGAACTGTAAAGATTGGTGGAGGAGGAATAATGGTCTGGGGCTGTTTTTCATGGTTTGGGCTAGGCCCCTTAGTGCCAGTGAAGGGAAATCTTAAACCTACACCATACAATGACATTCTCGACGATTCTGTGCTTCCAACTTTGTGGCAACAGTTTGGGGAAGGCTCTTTTCTGTTTCAGCATGAAAATGCCCCCGTGCAATACAGAAATGGTTCATCGAGATCGGTGTGGAAGAACTTGACTGGCCTGCACAGACCCCTGACCTCAACCCAATCGAACACCTTTGGGATGAATTGGAACGCAGACTGCGAGCCAGGCCTAATCGCCTGACATCACTGCCCAACCTCACTAATGCTCTTGTGGCTAAATGGAAGCAAGTCCACGCAGCAATGTTCCAACATCTAGTGGAAATCCTTCCCAGAAGAGTGGAGGCTGTTATAGCAGCAAAGGGGGAACCAACTCCATATTAATGCCCATGATTTTGGAATGAGATGTTCAACAAATAAAAACCAAGCAATGAGGTCGAAGGAATTGTCCGTAGAGCTCTGAGACAGGATTGTGTCGAGGCACAGATCTGGGGAAGGGTACCAAAAAATGTCTGCAGCATTGAAGATCCCTAAGAACTCAGTGGCCTCCATCATTCTTAAATGGAAAAAGTTTGGAAACACCAAGACTCTTCCTAGAGCTGGACGCCCTGCCAAACTGAGCAATTGGGGAGAAGGGCCTTGGTCAGGGAGGTGACCAAGAACCCGATGGTCACTCTGACAGAGCTCTAGAGTTCCTCTGTGGAGATGCCAGACGGAAGCCACTCCTCAGTAAAAGGCACATGACAGCCCGCTTGGAGTTTGCCAAAAGGCACCTAACAAGATTCTCTGGTCTGATGAAACCAAGATTGAACTCTTTTGCCTGAATGCCAAGCATCACGTCTGGAGGAATCCTGGCACCATCCCTACGCTGAAGCATGGTGTTGGCAGCATCATGCTGTGGGGATGTTTTTCAGCGATAGGGACTGGGAGACTAGTCAGGATCGTGGGAAAGATGAACGGAACAGAGTACAGAGAGATCCTTGATGAAAACCTGCTCCAGAACGCTCAGGACCACAGACTGGGGCAAAGGTTCACCTTCCAACAGGACAATGACCCTAAGCACACAGCCAAGACAGTGCAGTAGTGGCTTCGGGACAACTCTCTGAATGTCCTTGAGTGGCCCAGCCTGAGTCCGGACTTGAATCTGATCGAACATCTCTGGAGATACCTGAAAATCGCTGTGCAGCGACGTTCCTTATCCAACCTGACAGAGCTTGAGAGGATCTACAGAGAATAATGGGAAAAACTCCTCAAATACAGGTGTCCAAGCTTGTAGCGTCATACCCAAGAAGACTCTAGGCTTTAATCGCTGCCAAAGGTGCTTCAACAAAGTACTGAGTAAAGGTTCTGAATACTTAAGTAAATGTGATGTGATATTTCAGTTTTTTAAATATTTTTTATAAATATGAAAAAATTTCTAAAAACCTGTTTTTGCTTAGTCATTATGGTGTATTGTGTGTAGATTGATGAGGATTTGATTTTTTTTTTGTATCCATTTTAGAATAAGGCTGTAACTTAACAAAATGTGGAAAAAGTCAAGGGGTCTGAATACTTTCCGAATGCACTGTTCTTTTGTGGTGTAGGTGGTGTATAATACTGTGTCCCCAGTGGTGTGTGTGCGTGTTTGTGGGTGTGTTCCCTTTAACTCTGCATTGCTGAAACTAAAGCCATCACACTAATACAGAGCAGCAATAATGTGAGGATGAAGTCCCAGAATTTAAGTAGGGAAGGATGAAAACCTTGGTGTAATTCAAGCCAGAGGAGGTCTCCTGATATGGACTGGGTGGGGGGGTTAACGACAGGTGGTCTAGCAGACACACACAGACACACACACACACACAGACACACACACACACACACACACACACACACACACAGAGGGTGAAGGTCAGGGGATTAGGTGTAGGGTGAACTGCTTTTGTATGGCCTCAAAGCTCAAACAGGTCTTGTAGTTAAAGAGAGTGTGTGAAAGTGTGTGTGTACTGGTCTTGACCTTGACCTTTGTGTGTGTGTTTGGTTGTGTGAATAAGATTCAGAAATGGCTTTAACTGAGTTACTGGGCTTATGACTGAACACCACATGCTTCTCCGTCCGCTCTCATCCCCCTTTCCCCCCTTCTTCCCTCCGCCCTCTGCAGTATCATCTCTGTGTGACTCCAAACACCATTCATTCATCCTGCAGTACTGATCACCCCAGTGGCGGTCGGTGCCATTTAAGATGGTGGTTCTTATTTCTATTACAGCGTATTGGATGATTGTCATTCATTTTCCATTCTCCCAGTTCAATGTATAGTTGAAGACGGAAATTTACATATACTTAGGTTGGAAACTTGGGGAAACTTGTTTTTCAACCACTCCACACATTTATTTTTAACAAACTACAGTTTTGGCAAGTCGGTTAGGACATCCACTTTGTGCAAGACACAAGTAATTTTTCCAACAATTGTTTACAGACAGATTATTTCACTTATAATTCACTGTATCACAATTCCAGTGGGTCAGAAGTTTACATACACTAAGTTGACTGTGCCTTTAAACAGCTTGGAAAATTTCAGAAAATGATGTCATGGCTTTAGAAGCTTCTGATAGGCTAATTGACATCATTTGAGTCAATTGGAGGTGTACCTGTGGATGTATTTCAAGGCCTACCTTCAAACTCAGTGCCTCTTTGCTTGACATCATGGGAAAATCAAAAGAAATCAGCCAAGACCTCAGAAAGATAATTGTAGACCACAAATCTGGTTCATCCTTGGGAGCAATTTCCAAATGCCTGAAGGTACCACATTCATCTGTACAAACAATAGTACGCAAGTATAAACACCATGGGACCACGCAGCCATCATACCGCTCAGGAAGGCGGATGGTCCTCTGTAGCTCAGCTGGTAGAGCACAGCGCTTGTAATGCCAGGTTAGTGGGTTCGATCCCCGGGACCACCCATACACAAAAATGTATGCACGCATGACTGTAAGTCGCTTTGGATAAAAGCATCTGCTAAATGGCTTATTATTATTATTATTATGAAGGAGACGTGTTCTGTCTCCTAGAGATGAACGTACTTTGGTGCGAAAAGTGTAAATCAATCCCAGAACAACAGCAAAGGACCTTGTGAAGATGCTGGAGGAAACAGGTACAAAATTATCTATATCCACAGTAAAACGAGTCCTATGTCGACATAACCTGAAAGGCCGCTCAGCAAGGAAGAAGCCACTGCTCCAAAACTGCCATAAAAAGCCAGACTACGGTTTGCAACTGCACATGGGGACAAAGATTGTACTTTTTTGAGAAATGTCCTCTGGTCTGATGAAACAAAAATCGAACTGTTTGGCCATAATGACCATTGTTATGTTTAGATGAAAAAGGGGTTGGCTTGCAAGCTGAAGAACACCATCCAAACCGTGAAGAACGGGGGTGGCAGCATCATGCTGTGGGGGTGCTTTGCTGCAGGAGGGACTGGTGCACTTCACAAAATAGATGGCATCATGAGGAAGGAAAATTATGTGGATATATTGAAGCAACATCTCAAGACATCAGTCAGGAAGTTTAAGCTTGGTCGCAAATGGGTCTTCCAAATGGACAATGACCCCAAGCATACTTCCAAAGTTGTGGCAAAATGACTTAAGGACAACAAAGTCAAGGTATTGGAGTGGCCATCACAAAGCCCTGACCTCAATCCTATAGAAAATGTTTGGACAGAACTGAAAAAGCGTGTGCAAGCAAGGAGGCCTACAAACCTGACTCAGTTACACCAGCTCTGTCAGGAGGAATGGGCCAAAATTCACCCAACTTATTGTGGGAAGCTTGTGGAAGGCTACCCGAAACGTTTGACCCAAGTTAAACAATTTAAAGGCAATGCTACCAAATACTAATTGAGTGTATGTAAACTTCTGACCCACTGGGAATGTGATGAAAGAAATAAAAGCTGAAATAAATCATTCTCTCTACTATTATTCTGACATTTCAAATTCTTAAAATAAAGTGGTGATCCTAACTGACCTAAGACAGGGAATTTTTACTAGGATTAAATGTCAGGAATTGTGAAAAACTGAGTTTAAATGTATTTGGCTAAGGTGTATGTAAACTTCCGTCTTCAACTGTAACAGCGATAGGTTTAGGCTACTACATGATACTCAAATTTTCCCTATACCCATCATGAGTTTGCTATAACCTATGAATGAAAGTTTACAACGTCGGTGAACACAGGTCAAGAGAAACATTTGAGGTGACTGACAGTGACACATTCAATACCGCCTTGCACACTCTTGCCTGCATCTAACTGATCTAGGGTGTAATCATTAGTCATTAACAGTTGCAATCGAGATCTTCTATTGGACAAATTCAGGTATGTTTATCCCTGTTTCGTTCCGTTTGCTTCCGTTTAAGAAAAAAAATTCAACAGAATTGGCAGAATGAATACACCCTTGATCGCACGTAAACACAGTTCACTTTCATAGCAGCAACGTTGTATTCCTTCTCTCATCTATGCACTCTCCTCCTCTCACCTTTTCCCTTTGCTTGTGGACTTCAATGCACAACACATCAGCTGTATGTGACCAGGCGAAAAAACCTGTCCAACCCTATCATAACCGCTTCACACAGCCTACATCGTTGTCGCTAAAGTAACGTCATAGCCAACATAGCTAATAGAGCTAACGCGTTAGTGAACCCGCTACAATCATGCAGTAACGTTACAGTGTACAGTCAGTAAGCAGTTTAGCACTTACACCGGCGGGCCTGTCATGACAAATAATGTCCCCCGGCCAAATAGTGTCCCCCTCTGCGTCACAATGGGATTTGATAAACTATTAGCGTCCGTTGCTATATCAACGGTGTGATGACCTAATGATTCGAATACTGGAGATCATTACAGCCTAAATGACGTTATTTTCATCATCGCTATGCAAACAAGGCTGATTTCCATGACAATTTTGCTGTTTAAACAAGTTTTGTTTAGCTAATAACATGAAAACATTCATTCGAACTACTTTTGGGTACCTTGCTAACATTACAACATGAAATCATGTCTTAAACGTTGCTATATTTCATAAATGGCAAAGAAAACTTTACTTACTTTACAGATCACGAAGTCAGCTAATTTCCACTCCATTCATATGCAAATCCGTTTGATTCATACACTGGCTTGTCTGGCTGTCATGTTTTTATTTTAACCTGCCCTTCCCTTATCTACTCTGAAATAATATAATTTCAGTAGTCCTCTATTATGATTTTAAAAAGTATATCTCGCATAGCTCATTAGTACACCTTTGTGGTTGAATATATATGTATCTATTGTAGGACCTAGGATACAACAATTAATAAAGTGGAACAAATAAATACCATCAAAGGATACCTTACAACTTACAATAATGAACACCTTGTGAAACAGCTGTGAAAACCAACCTGGCAAAATTTTAGATTTTAATACGTGAACTTTGATAGGTTTTGGTACAGTTCTGCCTGTCACTTGTTCTCAACAGGCAGCCAGTCTCTGAAGGGGGACTTGAAGAGGGAGACTGCTGGGGGGGGGGCAGTTTCTGGTTGTCTTTTCCACTCCACTGGTTTTGTGTGCATAAAACCCCACCACATGTGACTGCACGAAGACTAGGGCCAGTTAGTTAGTTGTTTTTGGAGGATAGTGGGGTGTGGCTCTTGTCCTTGAACCCAGACTGACAGCAGGTGAATTGTGTATTTTTTTGTAATGGTTGTATTGGTTGAGTAAAATGTCTTACATTCTGAGTGGTTTTGTTCAAGCTCCTTCAGAGGTAGCCTTAGAGTTGTGTACCAAGGAGCAGTTAATTGAAATTGCTGAACATTATCAGATTGAGATTGTTGATAAAAAAAATGAGACTGTTAAAGCAGGGTGTTATGGAAATAGGTGTTTTTTCGGGTCAATCTGCTAGTAGTGAGCGTACAAGTTTTCAGTCTTTCATTAACTTTTGAGCAGCAGAGGGAGCTGTTGCATATGCAGTTGGAGATAGCGCGATTGAGAAATGCTAATAGACCAGAGGGACTACCACAGTTTGATGTTTCACGGAATCTTTGTTTGTTTCCTAAATTTGATGAGTCAGATCCAGACACATACTTTGCTTTATTTGAGCGTATTGCGGAAGCTAGAGCTTGGTCAGATTCGGACATGACTATGTTGTTGCAATGTGTACTTACAGGTAAAGCACGTGAGGCTTTTGTAGCACTGAGTGTAGCTGACAGTAAAGTGTATGAAAGTTAAATCAGCAGTTCTGAAGGTCTACGAGCTTGTGCCAGAGGCATATCGTCAACGTTTTCGTTACAGGAAAAAGTTAGATTCACAAACCTATTCTGAGTTTGTTTGTGATTTGACTTCTGCATTTAATCGTTGGTGTACAGCTTCTGAAGTTAGTACTTTTGAGGGTCTGTCAATTTGATTGTGTTAGAACAGTTCAATAATTCTGTGTCTGACCAGGTTGCTACATGAATGAACATAAAGTTAAGTCTCCAAGTGATGCAGCAGTCCTTGCAGATGAGTACAGGCTAACACATAAAAGCCATTTTGAGTCAAACAGTGACATGTACCATAAAAATTACTTTACTTCTAGGAATAGTAGGTCACCTTATTTTGGAGCTTCTTTTCAAAGGCCTCAGCTTGGGTCTGGAGGACTTAAAGCACCGGTTAATGCTAATACCTGTCGCTACTGTTTAGTTGAAGGACATTGGAAGAAAGATTGTCCTCTACTTAAATCAAAGAAAGTCAGGTCAAGTTAGACCTGCTGTGATGGCAGCTCCTGTTACAGCCTCTGACCACCAGAATGAGTTTTTTCAGCCACTAGTTGAGTTTGATTCTCAGTCTTCCCACAGTGATCTTTCAGCCTTTATTTCAGATGGTGTAGTGTCCCTGGTAGATGGCAACCAAAATGTTTCCACGAAGATCTTAAGAGACACTGGAGCTTTAGATTATTGTATTTTGGAATCTGTGTTGCCATTCTCTAAGGAGTCTGATACTGGCAGATGTGTAATGGTACGTGGTGTGGGTTTAGTTCCATTCTCCTCTCCTTTACATGAAGTTACCCTAAAATGTGGTCTGGTAGAGGGTGATGTTGGGGTTAGACCCCAGTTGCCAGTAGAGGGAGTACACATGATTCCAAAAATCATCCAGTCAGATCAGGGGTCTAACTTTACTTCCCATTTATTTGCTCAGGTTCTCAAACAGCTTAAAGTTAAACACAACAAGTCTACTGCGTTCCATGCCCAGAGCCAGGGAGCTTTGGAACGTTTTCATCAAACTTAAAAATTCTTGCTTCGTGCATATTGTACAGAACTGTCTGCAGATTGGGAGGAGGGGTTACCTTGGCTGTTACTAGCTGCTCGTGAAGTAGTGCAGGAAAGCACAGGGTTTAGTCCAAATCACTTAGTGTTTGGTCATAAGGTGCGTGGGCCTTTAGCAGTGCTGCAGGATGGTTGTTTGCCTGAAGAACCACCTCGGAACCTCATTGACTGTCAGAGTGGTGTGTGTAGATGAGTGGAAGGAATCAAGCGCAGGAACCAGGATGACTTCAACCGTCTTTAGTAACGTTCAAACACGTGAACAAATGAGTCGCCAACCCAACCGGGTGGCGCCAACAATTACGCACAAACACAGTGCGAATACACAAGAAAAGCGCACGCAGTGCGAACTCTCGGGAAAAACAACAACGAGAGATAATAAACCATACAGAGGCAGGCTGACAATAAACAATCACGCATAACACCTGACCCAAACAAACGAAACTAAATAGGGAACATCATCAAAACCAAACAAGGGACAGGTGTTACAAAGAGACAAAACCAAACGAACATGAAACATAGAACGGTGGCAGCTAGTACTCCGGAGACGACGACCGCCGAAGCCTGCCCGAACAAGGAAGAGGAGCAGCCTCGGCCGAAACCGTGACAGTACCCCCCCCTTGACGCGCGGCTCCAGGACCCGGGGCTCGGGGACGACCCGGACGACGCGGAGCAGGGCGCGCAGGATGACCCCGATGGAACTCGGTCAGCAGGGACTGGTCCAATATGTCCCTCCTTGGCATCCAGCACCGCTCCTCCGGACCGTACCCCTCCCACTCCACGAGATATTGAAGACCCCCCATCCGGCGTCTCGAATCAAGGATGGACCTCACGGTGTACGCCGGAGCCCCCTCGATGTCCAACGGGGGTGGAGGAGTCTCCTCAATCTCAAAGTCCTGGAGTGGACCAGCTACCACCGGCCTGAGGAGAGACACATGGAACGAGGGGTTAATATTCTTGTAATCAATAGGTAGTTCTAACCTGTAACTCACCTCGTTCAATCTCCTCAGGACTTTAAAGGGCCCCACAAACCGCCGACCCAGCTTCCGGCAGGGCAGGCGGAGGGGCAGGTTTCTGGTTGAGAGCCAGACTCGATCTCCAGGTGCGTACACTGGCCCCTCACTGCGGTGTAGGTCGGCGCTCGTCTTCTGTCGACGTATGGCACGCTGCAGATGGACGTGTGCAGCGTCCCACGTCTCCTCCGAGCGCCGCACCCACTCATCCACAGCGGGGGCCTCGATCTGGCTCTCATGCCATGGTGCCAGAACCGGCTGGTACCCTAATACACACTGAAAAGGGGTTAGTTGGGTGGAGGAGTGGCGAAGAGAGTTCTGTGCCATCTCGGCCCAGGGCACATATCTCGCCCACTCCTCCGGCCGGCCCTGACAGTATGACCTCAGAAACCTACCCACATCCTGGTTCACACGTTCAACCTGCCCATTACTCTCCGGGTGGTAACCCGAGGTAAGGCTCACCGAAACCCCCAACCGTTCCATAAATGCTCTCCACACTCTGGAGGTGAACTGGGGGCCTCGGTCAGACACTATATCCTCGGGTACCCCGTAATGCCGGAAGACATGGGTGAACAGAGCCTCTGCGGTCTGTAGGGCAGTGGGTAGACCCGGCATGGGAAGGAGACGACAGGCCTTCGAGAACCGATCCACAACGACCAGGATGGTAGTATTCCCCTGTGAGGGGGGAAGGTCGGTAACAAAACATAGAAACATAGTCCAGCGGGCCTGGCGAGGATTCAGTCTCCTAGCTGCCCGGATGTACTCCAGGTTACGATGGTCAGTTAGAATGAGGAAAGGGTGTTGAGCCCCCTCGAGCCAATGCCGCCACACCTTTAGGGCCTGTACCACGGCTAACAGCTCCCTGTCTCCTACGTCATAATTCCGCTCCGCCGGACTGAGCTTCTTTGAATAAAACGCACAGGGACGGAGTTTAGGTGGAGTGCCAGAACGCTGGGAAAGAACGGCCCCTATCCTGGCCTCTGACGCATCCACCTCTACCTGGAACGGTAAAGAGGGATCCGGATGCGCCAACACCGGCGCCGAGGTAAACAGGTCCTTCAGTCTCCCAAATGCCCTGTCCGCCTCAGCTGACCACCGCAAGCGCACCGGACCCCCCTTTAACAGAGACGTTATGGGAGCTGCCACCTGTCCAAAACCCCGGATAAACCTCCGGTAATAATTCGCAAAACCCAAGAACTGTTGCACCTCCTTCACAGTGGTTGGGGTCTGCCAATTACGCACAGCTGACACCCGGTCTACCTCCATCTTCACCCCTGACGCAGACAACTGGTAACCCAGAAAGGAGACCGACTTCTGAAAAAACAGACATTTCTCTGCCTTGACATATAGGTCATGCTCCAACAGCCTCCTCAATACTCGGCGCACCAGGGCTACATGCTCTGCTCGGGTAGGACTGTACACCAGAATGTCGTCGATGTACACGACTACTCCCTGTCCCTGCATGTCCCGGAAAATCTCATCGACGAAGGATTGGAAGACTGAGGGAGCATTCATTAACCCATATGGCATGACTAGATACTCGTAGTGTCCGGAAGTCGTGCTAAACGCTGTCTTCCATTCATCGCCCTCTCTAATGCGCACCAAGTTATATGCGCTCCTGAGATCCAATTTTGTAAAGAACTGCGCACCGTGCAGTGACTCCGTCATAGTCGCAATCAGAGGAAGTGGATAGCTGTACTTCACTGTGATCTGATTGAGACCGCGGTAATCAATACACGGGCGCAGACCTCCATCCTTTTTCTTCACAAAAAAGAAACTCGAGGAAGCGGGTGAAGTGGAGGCCCGTATGTATCCCTGTCTAAGAGACTCAGCGATGTACGTCTCCATTGCCTTCCTCTCCTCTTGAGACAAGGGATACACATGGCTCCGCGGGAGAGCTGCTCCTGACTGGAGATCTATCGCACAATCCCCCCCGTCTATGAGGCGGCAGCTGCGCCGCCCTAGTCTTACTAAACACCAGTTTCAAATCCTCATACTCGGGGGGAATATGCAGTGCTGTCATTAGATTCGGACTTTCCACCGAGGTCGCCCCTATGGAAACACCCAGACACCGCCCCTCACACTGGGCAGACCACCCTTTAAGAGCTTTCTCTCGCCACATAATAGTAGGGTCATGGGTCATCAACCAGGGAAGGCCCAGCACTACCGGATACGCAGGAGAGTCAATCAGATAGAGCTGAATCATCTCCTCATGACCCTCCTGCGCCATCATCTGAAGGGGTGCTGTGACCTCCCTAATCAACCCAGACCCTAACGGACGGCTATCTAGGGCATGAACGGGAAAAGGCTTATCAACTGGAAGGAGGGGAATCCCTAACTCTATACAGAACTGGCGATCTACAAAATTCCCAGCTGCGCCTGAATCTACCAGCGCCTTATGCTGGGAACGAGGTGCAACCTGTGGAAAACAAACAGGCAAGGTTAGGTGCACGACAGAAAGCTCTGGGTAAGTAGGGCGCCTACTCACCTGGGGGGACCCCCCAATGCGTGACCTGCCTTCTCCTCCACCGGGGGACCCTCCCCAACACCTAGCCGCGGTGTGCCCTCCACGGCCACAGTTAGTGCAGGGAACGGCCCCCCTCGGGTTCCTACTCCTCCGTTCCCTAGCGCCAGCACCCCCGAGCTCCATAGGGCTCGGCTCGGAGGTGCTGGAGAGTGGAATGGGCGAACCCCCCCCGGGACGTCCACGGGTGGCGAGCAGGGTATCCAGCCAAATGGCCATGTCGACAAGCTGGTCAAAGGTCAACGAGGTGTCCCTGCACGCCAACTCTCGCTGGACGTCCTCCCGGAGGCTGCAACGGAAGTGGTCGATATGGGCCCGCTCATTCCACCCTGCATCGGCCGCTAGAGTCCGGAATTCCAAGGCAAAGTCCTGGGCGCTCCTCATCCCCTGTCGGAGGTAGAACAGACGCTCCCCCGCCGCCTTCCCCTCTGGTGGATGGTCAAACACAGCACGGAAGCGGCGGGAGAACTCCGCATAGTTAGTGGTAGCGGCGTCCATTCTCCTCCATTCAGCGTTGGCCCACTCCAACGCCTTGCCGGTGAGACAGGAGATGAGGGCTGAGACGCTCTCGTGTCCCGAGGGCGCCGGGTGTACGGTGGCGAGGTAGAGCTCCACTTGCAGCAGAACCCTTGACACCCGGCAGTGGAGCCGTCGTACGCCCTCGGGAGCGAGAGCCGAATCCCACTGGGTTCCGGAGATGGGGCAGGAGGACTGACCGATGGGGATGGTTCGGTTCGTGGGGGCGTGGGTACCCCGCTGGTTTCCCATCGGTGAAGAGTGTTCATCACCCCCTCCAGGGCATGACAGACCTGGTTAATACGATCCTCCTGCCCACGAAGACGTTCCTCCATCCCTGCTGTTGGCGCGGTCGCTCCTGCTGATTCCATGGACGGATGCGTGATTCTGTCAGAGTGGTGTGTGTAGATGAGTGGAAGGAATCAAGCGCAGGAACCAGGATGACTTCAACCGTCTTTAGTAACGTTCAAACACGTGAACAAATGAGTCGCCAACCCAACCGGGTGGCGCCAACAATTACGCACAAACACAGTGCGAATACACAAGAAAAGCGCACGCAGTGCGAACTCTCGGGAAAAACAACAACGAGAGATAATAAACCATACAGAGGCAGGCTGACAATAAACAATCACGCATAACACCTGACCCAAACAAACGAAACTAAATAGGGAACATCATCAAAACCAAACAAGGGACAGGTGTTACAAAGAGACAAAACCAAACGAACATGAAACATAGAACGGTGGCAGCTAGTACTCCGGAGACGACGACCGCCGAAGCCTGCCCGAACAAGGAAGAGGAGCAGCCTCGGCCGAAACCGTGACATTGAGTATGTAAATGGTTTTAGGCTGAAGTTGTATAGGGCTGGTGAACTGGCGAAAGAAAAACGAATATGTTCTCAACAGAAAATGAAACTGAAATATGACGGACAGGCTGAGCTCCGTGGGTTTAGTCCCGGTGATCGTGTCCTTGCTCTTTTGCCTCTTGTAAGTTCACCTTTTCAGGCAAAGTACTGTGGTCCTTTCACTGTGTTGTGCAAAGTGTCAGATTTGAACTATCTTATTGAAACCCCTGGTCATAGGAAGTCCTCTAAATGATGCCATGTGAACCTGTTAAAATTGTATCACTCCCGTGATCTAAGCAATGTGGAAGGCACTCCAGCGGTGAGGTCAGCGTTGACTGCTGCTCCAGTCACTACATCTTGTGGCTTTAACTTTGTGGAGGGGGGGGAGAAGAGGAGGTAGTTAGGGTTTCGGATTAGGTCTTACAAGGTCGGTTGAAAAACTCCCAGACTTTGCAAAACCTTGGGGTTTTGGTAGATCATTTAGACTCTGAGAAACGTGATGAATTGGTAGCTCTTATTAGAAGCTACCCTGTTTTGTTTTCTGACACTCTATCGAAAACCTATTTAATTGAGCATGACATAGATATCAGAGATGCTAAGCCTATTAAACAGAGATTTTATCGTGTATCTCAGGAGAAGAGACTGCAGTTGGAAACAGAGGTGCAGTATATGTTGGACAATGGTATTGCGGAGCCATGTTGTTCAAATTGGGCTTCACCCTGTCTTCTGGTCAAGAAGTCTGATTCCACTTTTAGACCTTGCACTGATTATAGAAAAGTTAACAATGTTACTAAAGCAGACCTTTACCCTCTTCCTAGGATGGAGGACTGTATTGATCAAGTTGGGTCAGCAATGTATGTTAGCAAATTTGATCTCTTAAAGGGATATTGGCAAGTACCCCTTACCAAAATAGCTTGTGAGATTGCTGCCTTTATAACTCCATCTGGTTTGTTCTCTTATACAGTGATGCCTTTCGGCTTGCGGAATGCTCCAGCCACCTTCCATAGGCTGATGAATCGGGTGGTCTCAGGTCTGGAAGGGTGTGCTGTGTATTTGGATGACGTGGTCGTATACTCAGACTCTTGGGAGGAGCATGTCTGTAGAGTGCAAGCCCTGTTCGAAAGACTGGTGTGGGCCAGGTTGACTATCAATTTGGCAAAGTGTGAGTTTGCTAAAGCTACAGTCACATACCTAGGCAAGGTTGTGGGTCAGGGTGTTGTCTGTCCCGTGGAAGCCAAGGTTCAGGCTGTGAAGCAGTTCCCACAGCCCTCCACAAAGAAAGAACTGATGCGCTTCCTGGGAATGGCGGGGTACTACCGTGCTTTCTGTAAACTTTTCGGTAGTAGTGTCCCCCCTGACCAATCTGTTGAAGGCTGAATTTATCTGGTCCACCCAGTGTCAAGAGGCCTTTGATGCAGTTAAGGCTATTTTGTGTTTGGCACCCGTGTTGGCAGCACCAAATTTTGGGAAACCTTTCAAATTGCAGGTAGATGCCAGTCAAATTGGGGCTGTGCTTCTCCAGGAAAATGATGACAATGTTGAGTGTCCAGTCAGTTTCTTTTCCCGGAAATGTAATAAGTATCAGCAAAACTATTCTGTAATTGAAAAGGAGGCTTTAGGTCTCATTTGGGTTTTACAGCACTTCGAGGTCTATGTTGGTTCTGGTTTAACCCCTGTAACTGTGTTTACTGACCACAACCCACTTATTTTTCTGAAGTCCCTGCAAAATCCAAACCAGCGCCTGATGCGTTGGGCTTTGTTCTTGCAACCATTCAACCTCGATATTAGACATATTAGTGGTAAGGATAATATCATTGCTGATGCTCTGTCCCGTGCTCCTTTAGCCTAGTTTGTATTTTATCTCTGTTGACCCCTGCGGGCTGTCTGCGCCTCTTTTCTCTTAAATTGCTCCCCAGGTACCAGGGCTGCTGAGTTTGAGGACGGACAGTCAGCTAGGGGACAGGGGGCTACTGTTAGAAGCCGGGACTGGTATCCGTTTTTTTTGGGAGGAATTTTGGATTGTTTTAAATATGTTGGGTCGTGATTTGGGTTGAGGGTGGGACCCTCATTTTGAGGGGGGGGGGGGGGTGTCACGGCCCCTCTGCAGTGCAGGGGTGGTTCCTCCCGCAGGCAGAGGAGGGTCGTTAGTGATTGGAGTTGGTGTGATTGGAGCCACCTGGGCTCAGGGTATTTAAAACTGCTTCACTAACCACTCTCTCTCTTCCTGCTCCTCCAGGTATGATCCTGATTTGTTTGTTCCTTTGTAGGTTTACTTAGTTTCCACTCAGTCATGTTCACACACACAGAGATTCATGCATCCATGCACCTTACCTACACCCTACATTATGACATTTCCACACCTCATTCCTTTTTCTTTGTTTAAAGTTAATAGTTTTTGGTTTACAATAAATAATCTTTTGATTGGCCTATACCTGTTGTTCATGTCCCCTCATTTTTGCCACAGGCTATGAGCCGGCCTGTGACAAGATGATGTAATGAAAAGTTGGAGGGTGGTTGGTAATGTAGGACATCAGGTGGATCCAAGTCTGGGTGTTGGGCAGAACCCCTAGGTTCTGGAGAACAGGAGCAGAGTTAAAGGGAACAGGGTAGGAGACGAAGGCGTTCTGATCTGGTTCGACAACTTCCACCACATCAGGTGTGGTTTCAGTGATCTGAAAGTACGTTATACAAAAATAGCAATAGACAAACAACAACACTAAGTCAATCACAAATTTGAAAGACTACAGTATATGCAATAATTGTATATACAACTGCAATATTTACCTCAGTCAACAGCTGCGGCTCCCGTCCTTACTTGGTGGAGGCCTGGAAGCTGCTGTTGTGTGCAAAGAGAATTACCTTTAGGTTGTTCTCCCACCTTTCCTCTTACCAATCATGGCAGTCTTGAGGGTCTGGTTGGTCCATTCACCAAACCTGGGGGGGGTAGTAGGAAAGCGATATCTATTGACAATGTAAGATATTGAAATATGTCTGATTATGTACCATGGAAAAACAAATTGTAGAAAATAAAACAAACCATTGGTGACAGAATATAACCTAGAACATCCGTACTTTGTTCCAGTGTTCATGACCTCGGTCACTCAAGATGACCTCAGGAGAACCGTGGGTGTTGAAGATGTCCACCATCGCCTTGGAGGTGGCCTCGCCAGTCTCGTCCTTGATGGGTATCATACAAAACAAAAATCTATTTTTGGTTCCAAGCACCCTTTTTAATGGGTTACAGAAGGGAATTTTGAGTTAAGCACGTACTCTTCCTTTACTGACCTTAATGGGTATTGCCTCCACCCACTTGGTAAAGTGATTGGCCGCCGTCAGACACCAGCTGTTGCCATTTCTGGATTTCGTGAAGGGTCCGATGAGGTCCACCCCTAACATTTAAAGTGTTAGAGAGATGATTACTTTATTCTTACCCGTATCGGTGTCATACAGTATGCACATTTTCATATTTGTAAGCATACTCACACACACATTCTATAATATTGAACTCTGCTTTGGTCAAATAAAGCAACCATTACAAAACAACTTATCAGGGCAAAATTTGAATTGGGACACTTACCGATCATGTGCCATGGTGAAACAACTTTGATAGGCTTCAACTCTGGCGCCACAGTCTTCTGGCAGGCTAGACAGGGTACTGACCTTTAAGCAAAAAGTGACCAATTGAAACATTGTGTGCTCTCTGATATGACATTCATTGAAATCATAATAATTTCAGATATAATAGAATGTGATTGATAAACAAAAGGTTATTTCACTTGCCCAGCTGTCCACCTCCTTGACAATTCCCCGTCAGAAGAAGCTTAGATTGATTTATCATGGGTATCACTCCGAAATGCCCCCCCTCTGTGTCTGTCTAGCAAAGACACCTAGTTAAGGGCATTTGGGATTACCATAATTGCTTACACCTATTAATTTGATTGATCAGGCTTAACTTATAGCTAGACACCTCAATATGACAGACATATAACTATATCAGTGGAGGCTGCTGAGGGGTGGACGGCTCATAATAATGGCTGAAATGTAGTCAATTGAATGGTATCAACCACATGGAAACCACGTGTTTGATACCATTCCATTTACTCCATTCCAGACATTTTTATGAGCCATCCTCCCTCAGCAGCCTCCACATAACTATATGTAGAGCTAGCAACTAGCTAGATGGAAAATGGTTATACATAGCTAAATCCGTCCAGTTATCTAATATAAGTTAACTGCTTAAAGTTACCCTGAATTGTGAATTCCTCTGAATGTTGCACCTCTTGTCGAGATCAGTGGTGTCTTCATAGTACTTCGCCTGGTTGGAAAGATAAAAGAAAATCTCCTCGAGGGATGCCATTGAAGTGCAAGCTACATACAAACAGAAAGCTACAATAACAGTTACAGTAGCTAGCTAGCTAAAGTTAGCTAAATAAAACTGTCTGGCTAGCTAGCTGGCTAGGCAGGCTGAGGTAAATAAGTAAAGTAGCTAGCAAAGTCAATCTAAAAACAGCTTAAATTATGTATTCCTATTTAACCATATTTACTTACATAAATATAAATACATGGTAAAGAAAGAGTGTTCTCTTTCCAGTCTTTTCGGTCCTCTGAAGCAGCAGGTAGTCAGCAGGTTGTCACCATCAAAAACACCGTCCTTCGAGAGCATTTCTGAGGTAATAATTTTGTGCGGACTGAGCAATCGTTTTTGCAGTGAAATAGAACTAGAACTGCCCGCATCCTCCTTCCTTTGCGACCGCTGCGAGGTAAAATAGAGCCAAGCAACCATCGAATCCCATTGTGACGCAGAGGGGGACACTATTTGGCATGACAGGCCCCGGTGGCAAAACCAAACGCTTACCTTGACTTGGAACAGTTCTAGTGTTGTGTTGGATAGTCATAACCAGCTAACTAATATAGCATCCCTCTGTTTGAGCAGGGTGTTTGAGTAAGCTAAACTAGCTAGCTGCATTTGCTAGCTAAGTAAGTGAAACGGAAAGTAAAAAAAAAAAGATAAAATCTCTCTCGCTATCTCTCTCTTGCTTCTCCCATCATTTTGGAAGACATTAATTTGTTCAAAACTGTTAAACTATTGTCTGTCTCGCTCTTTGAGTCAACTACTCACCACATTTTATGCACTGCAGTGATGCTAGCTGTAGCTTATGCTTTCAGTACTAGATTCATTCTTTGATCCTTTGATTGGGATGACAACATGTCAGTTCATGCTGCAAGAGCTCTGATAGGTTGGAGGATGTCCTCCGGAAGTTGTCATAATTACTGTGTAGGTCTATGGAAGGGGGTGAGAACCATGAGCTTCCTAGATTTTGTATTGAAGTCAATGTACCCAGAGGAGGACGGAAGCTAGCTGTCCTCCAGCTACACCATGGTGCTACCCTACAGTGCGTTTTAATCAATTATTTGGTGACGTGAATATATTTAGTGTAGTTTTATCTAAAAATGATAACTTTTTTAATGTTTTACAATTTTAATTTTTATGAAATTCACTGAGGAGGATGGTCCTCTCCTTCCTCCTCTGGGGAGCCTCCACTGGATCACCCATCCCCTCATCCCTCCCTCCCTGCCTCTTTCTCTCTTTCTTCTCTCTCTCTCTCTCTCTCTCTCTCTCTCTCTCTCTCTCTATCTCTATCTCTATCTCTATCTCTATCTCTATCTCTATCTCTCTCTCTCTCTCTCTCTCTCTCTCTCTCTCTCTCTCTCTCTCTCTCTCTCTCTCTCTCTCTCTCTCTCTCTCTCTCTCTCTCTGTTCACAGCCCTCCTTTCTTCTCTAAACTCCCCAGGACTAGCACATTATGACAGCTTTTGGCCAGCCTATGGAATTGGGGATGGGTGAAAGAGTGGGGAAGAGGGGAGGAGCGTTGGACGGATGACTGTGGAATAAGGACTCTCTCTCGCTCTCTCTCTTGCTCTGTTCACACTCCTATCTTTCCTGTTTTATCTCGGTCTCCCCTCCAGTGAGTACCCTCTGGTTAAGGCAAATTACACCAGAGAGCACTGAGCTTCATCTCTCCATCTCTCCGTCTCCATCTCTCTGTCTCTCACTTCCCCCCACTAAGTTATCTACCAGTGTGTTCCCCATTAATTAGACTAGCACCAGGGAACACACAGACACACACACACACACACACACACACACACACACTCTCTCTCTCTCTCTCTCTCTCTCTCTCTCTCTCTCTCTCTCTCTCTCTCTCTCTCTCTCTCTCTCTTTCTCTTTCTCTTCCCTCCTAATGTGCCTATTAGGTGGATGCCTTTGGAGGTGACACCACTGAGCCACTGGCACAAACAAGGGGCATTGTGGGTAATGAATGAGTCCCCTTAATGCAGTGTGTTGGGGGCAGCTGTGATTATTAATGTCATATGCCTCCACACACAGACACACACACATCATTTTACGGCCAAAGTGGACTATCTGTCATTCTCATAATGGTCATATTTTAACAATGTGGTCTCTCTATATCTCCTGTCCTTCGCATGCACACAGTCGCACACGTATATCATTTTTTTTCTCCCCCACTCGAAGTCCTTTCTTGTTTAATCATGTCATTATCTTAATGGGTAGGCTATATCCAAGAAGTATTGTCCTTCTCTCTCTCTCCATCTCCCTCTTCCTCTCGCTCTTCCTCGCCCCCTTACTCCACCTCTCTCTCTCTCTCTCTCTCTCTCTCTCTCTCTCTCTCTCTCTCTCTCTCTCTCTCTCTCTCTCTCTGTCCCTCTCGCCGTCTGTATGTTCACGGTCTAATCAGTCGGGTCGGAGTGTAATGTGTAATCTAACCCTGAGAAATGGATGAGCAATTAAGAGGCTAGCAAGCCGACTGCATAGTGGTTCACGGTAATCCTTCACCAGAACTCCCTAACAGTCACACTAAAGCTACGCTGGCCACTTCATGAAAATAATATTTCTGTGCTTTGATGGATCCTCACTTGTTCTTTCTTACTTTTTCTTTCCCCTTCCCCCTTTCCCTCTCTCTCTCTCCTCCTCCCCCTCTTTCTCTCTCTCTCTCCCTCTTTCCATCTCAATCAATCAATCAAATATATTGTTAAGCCGTTTGTACATCAGCAGTTCACAAAGTGCTTATACAGAAACCCAGCCTGAAACCCCAAAGAGCAAGCAATGCAGATGTAGAAGCACAGTGGCTAGGAATAACTCCCCAGAAAGGCAGGAACCCAGGAAGAAACCTATAGAGGAACCAGGCTCTGAGGGGTCGCCAGTCCTCTTCTGGCTGTGCCGGGTGGAGATTATAAGAATACATGGCCATTAAGACCAGATCGTTCTTCAAGATGTTCAAACGTTCATTGATGATCAGCAGGGTCACATTTTTATCATAGTGGTTATAGCAGCAGGTCAGCACCTCAGGAGTAAATGTGAGTTGGCTTTTCATAGCCAAGCATTCAGAGGTCGAGACAGCAGGTGCGGTAGAGAGAGAAAGAGCGAGAGAGAGCGAGAAAGAGAGAGAGACAGAGATAGAGACAGAGACAGAGACAGAGAAGGTTGAAACAGCAGGTCCGGGACAAGGTAGCACGTCCGGTGAACAGGTCAGGGTTCCATAGCCGCAGGCAGAAAAGTAGAAACTGGATCAGCAGCATGACCAGGTGGACTGGGGACGGAGACAGCCAGGAGTCGTCAGGCCAGGTAGTCCTGAGGCAGGGTCTTAGGGCTCAGGTCCTCTGGGAGGGGAGAAAGAGAGAGATGGGAAAATGAGAGGGATCATACCTAAGATCACACAAGACACCAGGTAAGACAGGAGAATTACACCAGATAGGTCAGACTGACCGTAGCCCCTCTGCACATAGACTATTGCAGCATAGATACTGGAGACTGAGACGGAAGATCACGTCAGTGACGCAACCTCTCTCTCTCCATCTCTCCCCTCATCTCTGTCTGTAGGATAACAGGCAAGCCCCTGGTATATGATCCTTTATCTAAATGGGATCCGAGTGTTCTTTTGATATGAAAAACAGGGCCCTCTATTCCGTTTGTTTAAAATGAAACTTCCATGAAAAAAACATGTACTTAAACCAGTGTTAGTTTTCTGCCCTAAATGCCTCAGATAGCAGACTGAATATGCTAATTGAATATATATGGAATGTAAATATATGGAATGGTAAATATTGAATGTAAACAGGCATATGTGGCTATAGGTGTATTAGTTTGAGTGAGTTTGACACAGAGGTTGGTTCCGCATGTTAAGTAGATCCAACAGTAAAGTGGGTGGGACTGGGGTTGAATCCCAGCGACCAATCATATTGTGCCTGTGTGTTGTCTTGGCCAGTAGGCAGTTGTGTTTTCTAAGCCAATGGGCTGGTTGCATTTCCACAATTAAAAGTACAAAAGGAGAATTCCTTCACTAAGGGAACCGCATGCTCTCACACTCACACCCAACAAATCAGCGCTGCCCCCCCCCCCTCTTTCTACCCCTCTCTCCCCCTCCCATCTCTGAGCAGTATTGTTCCCTCTCTCTCTCTCTCTCTCTCTCTCTCTCTCTCTCTCTCTCTCTCTCTCTCTCGCTCTCTCTCTCTTCCATTCTTCTCCCCTCTCTCTCTCTCTCTCTCTCTCTCTCTCTCTCTCTCTCTCTCTCTCTCTCTCTCTCTCACCCTCTGCCCCCCACTTCTGAGCTGAACTGTTCCTTCTATCGCCCTCCCTCTCCCTCTCTCCTATCACTCCCATCCTTCCCTCTCTCTCTCTGTCTGCTCTAGCCCTGAGTTCTGTAGGGCTGCCGATCTTGTCGGCATTGTTCCTGTGCGCTCATTCCATATGTGTGTCACATTGCTTCTGCTCTCCCCCTCCTCTCTCTCTCCCACTCTCCCTCTCATTCTCCATCGCTCCCCTGCTACTGAACACACTCCCTTCACCCCACCCCCTCCCTTCCCTTCCCTTCTCCCTGGCTCCCTCGTTCCTCTCCTCCGCTCTCTTATCTGAGTGAGAGATTGGCTGTGTTCTCTCTGTGTTCTCTCTCTCCAGGCGCATCACCGCAGGGGCAAATTAAAAGACTTGAAACAAACCCAGTGAAGTGCTGCTGCTGATGCTGCTGCTGCTACTGCTGCTAATGCTGCTACTGCCAGCCAGCATTATCTCTCTCTCCCTTCCCTTCCTCTCTCGCTGCAAGCCAGCACTCTGTTATTTCTCCCTCCCTCCCTCCCTCCCTCCCTCCCTCCCTCCCTCCCTCCCTCCCTCCCTCCCTCCCTCTCTTTCTCTGCAAGCCAGCACATAGGCTACTCTCGTTCTCTCTCGCTCTCTCTCTCTTCTATCTCTCTCTCTCTCTCTCTTAAAGCCAGCACACTCAATCTCTCTCTCTCCATGCATGCATGAACACTCTTTCTCTCTTTCTCTCTCTCCCTGCAAGCCAGCACATCTCCCTCCCTTCATCTTGCTCCCTTATGCTTTATGTGCCCTCAACCAACCCCCCTCACCACCAACCCCTCTCTCTCTCCCTCTCTTTGTATGGCACCTTTCCTCCCTCTCTCTCCCTCTCTTTGTATGGCCCCTTTCCTCCCTCTCTCTCCCGCTCTTTGTATGGCCCCTTTCCTCCCTCTCTCTCCCTCTCTTTGTATGGCCCCTTTCCTCCCTCTCTATCCCTCTCTTTGTATGGCCCCTTTCCTCCCTCTCTCTCCCTCTCTTTGTATGGCCCCTTTCCTCCCTCTCTCTCCCTCTCTTTGTATGGCCCCTTTCCTCCCTCTCTCTCCCTCTCTTTGTATGGCCCCTTTCCTCCCTCTCTATCCCTCTCTTTGTATGGCCCCTTTCCTCCCTCTCTCTCCCTCTCTTTGTATGGCCCCTTTCTTCCCTCTCTCTCCCTCTCTTTGTATGGCCCCTTTCCTCCCTCTCTCTCCCTCTCTTTGTATGGCCCCTTCCCTCCCTCTCTCTCCCTCTCTTTGTATGGCCCCTTTCCTCCCCCTCTTTGTATGGCCCCTTCCCTCCCTCTCTCTCCCTGTCTTTGCATGGCCCCTTCCCTCCCTCTCTCCCCCTCTCCACTCTCTTTCTCTGTCTGTTCTCTCCCTGTCTCTGTCTCTCTCATGGTGGTGGTGGGGGAGTATCTGTTCTCTCCCTCTCCCTGTCTCTCTCATGGTGGTGGTGGGGGAGTATCTGTTCTCTCCCTCTCCCTGTCTCTGTCTCTCTCATGGTGGTGGTGGGGGAGTATCTGTTCTCTCCCTCTCCCTGTCTCTCATGGTGGTGGTGAGAGGCAGTTGGGACTAATCTTGGCAGCTGTTCAGAATTCTTTCCCTCTCCTGTTTCATTCTTTCATTCTTTTCCCGTCTCATTCTTTCTCACCTCTCTTCTTGGGATCTGTTCTTTCCGCCATGGCAGAGACTCTGACACGCCCCCCAAGGTTCCTACATGCGACCCTGTCCGACTGTGTGGGTGTGTGTGGGTGTGTGTGTGTGGGTGTGGGTGTGTGTGTGGGTGGGTAATGAGGTTAAACTGTGAGGGCTGTGTGTGTAGTGTGGCTCAGATTATCTTGCTATGTAGCTGCTGCCTGAGGTTCAGTCAGCCGCTCTCTCTCTCTCAATTCCATTTCATTTTTCAATTTAAGGGGCTTTATTGGCATGGGAAACATATGTTAACATTGCCAAAGCAAGTGAAATAGATAATGAACAAAAGTGAAATAAAAGATAAAAAATGAATAGTAAACATTACACTCCCAGAAGTTCCAAAAGAATAAAGACATTTCAAATGT
Source organism: Coregonus lavaretus (assembly GCF_964263955.1). NCBI lineage: Eukaryota > Metazoa > Chordata > Actinopteri > Salmoniformes > Salmonidae > Coregonus > Coregonus lavaretus. The sequence goes on along the minus strand of NW_028165606.1, from coordinate 18,455 downwards.
CATATTATGTCTATATACAGTGGGGGAAAAACGTATTTAGTCAGCCACCAATTGTGCAAGTTCTCCCACTTAAAAAGATGAGAGAGGCCTGTAATTTTCATCATAGGTACACGTCAACTATGACAGACAAATTGAGAAGAAAAAAATCCAGAAAATCACATTGTAGGATTTTTAATGAATTTATTTGCAAATTATGGTGGAAAATATGTATTTGGTCACCTACAAACAAGCAAGATTTCTGGCTCTCACAGACCTGTAACTTCTTCTTTAAGAGGCTCCTCTGTCCTCCACTCGTTACCTGTATTAATGGCACCTGTTTGAACTTGTTATCAGTATAAAAGACACCTGTCCACAACAGTCACACTCCAAACTCCACTATGGCCAAGACCAAAGAGCTGTCAAAGGACACCAGAAACTAAATTGTAGACCTGCACCAGGCTGGGAAGACTGAATCTGCAATAGGTAAGCAGCTTGGTTTGAAGAAATCAACTGTGGGAGCAATTATTAGGAAATGGAAGACATACAAGACCACTGATAATCTCCCTCGATCTGGGGCTCCACGCAAGATCTCACCCCGTGGGGTCAAAATGATCACAAGAACGGTGAGCAAAAATCCCAGAACCACACGGGGGGACCTAGTGAAAGACCTGCAGAGAGCTGGGACCAAAGTAACAAAGCCTACCATCAGTAGCACACTACGCCGCCAGGGACTCAAATCCTGCAGTGCCAGACGTGTCCCCATGCTTAAGCCAGTACATGTCCAGGCCCGTCTGAAGTTTGCTAGAGTGCATTTGGATGATCCAGAAGAGGATTGTGAGAATGTCATATGGTCAGATGAAACCAAAATATAACTTTTTGGTTAAAACTCAACTCGTCGTGTTTGGAGGACAAAGAATGCTGAGTTGCATCCAAAGAACACCATACCTACTGTGAAGCATGGGGGTGGAAACATCATGCTTTGGGGCTGTTTTTCTGCAAAGGGACCAGGACAACTTATCCGTGTAAAGGAAAGAATGAATGGGGCCATGTATCGTGAGATTTTGAGTGAAAACCTCCTTCCATCAGCAAGGGCATTGAAGATGAAACGTGGCTGGGTCTTTCAGCATGACAATGATCCCAAACACACCGCCCGGGCAACGAAGGAGTGGCTTCGTAAGAAGCATTTCATGGTCCTGGAGTGGCCTAGCCAGTCTCCAGATCTCAACCCCATAGAAAATCTTTGGAGGGAGTTGAAAGTCCGTGTTGCCCAGCGACAGCCCCAAAACATCACTGCTCTAGAGGAGATCTGCATGGAGGAATGGGCCAAAATACCAGCAACAGTGTTTGAAAACCTTATGAAGACTTACAGAAAACGTTTGACCTGTGTCATTGCCAACAAAGGGTATATAACAAAGTATTGAGAAACTTTTGTTATTGACCAAATACTTATTTTCCACCATAATTTGCAAATAAATGTATTAAAAATCCTACAATGTGATTTTCTGGATTTTTTTTCTCATTTTGTCTGTCATAGTTGACGTGTACCTATATTGAAAATTACAGGCCTCTCTCATCTTTTTAAGTGGGAGAACTTGCACAATTGGTGGCTGACTAAATACTTTTTCCCCCCACTGTACAGTGTTGTAATGATGTGCAAATAGTTAAAGTACAAATGGGAAAATACATAAACATAAATATAGTTTGTATTTACAATGGTGTTTGTTCTTCACTGCTTGCCCTTTTCTTGTGGCAACAGGTCACAAATCCTGCTGCTGTTATGGCACACTGTAGATAAGGGAGTTTATCAAAATTGGGTTTGTTTTTGAAATCTTTGTGGGTCTGTGTAATCTGAGGGAAATATGTGTCTCTAATATGGTCATACATTTGGCAGGAGGTTAGGAAGTGCAGCTCAGTTTCCACCTCATTTTGTGGGCAGTGTGCACATAACCTGTCTTCTCTTGAGAGCCAGGTCTGCCTTCGGCGGCCTTTCTCATTAGCAAGGCTATGCTCACTGAGTCTGTACATAGTCAAAGATTTCCTTAATTTTGTGTTAGTCGCAGTGGTCAGGTATTCTGCCACTGTGTACTCTCTGTTTAGGGACAAATGTGTCAAGTAATTCTCTTTTAGTTTTCTCATGATTTGGTTGGGTCTAATTGTGTTGCTGTCCTTGGGCTCTGTGGGGTCTGTTTGTGTTCGTGAACTGAGCCGCAGGACCAGCTTGCTTAGGGGACTCTTCTCCAGGTTAATTTCTTTGTAGGTGAGGGCTTTGTTATGGAAGGTTTGGGAATCGCTTCCTTTTAGGTGGTTGTAGAATTTAATGGCTCTTTTCTGGTTTTGATAATTAGCGGGTATCGGCCTAATTCCGATACCCGCTAATTCTCTCTCTTTCTCTCTCTCTCTCTCTCTCTCTCTCTCTCTCTCTCTCTCTCTCTCTCTCTCTCTCTCTCTCTCTCTCTCTCTATCTCTCTCTCTCTCTCTATCTCTCTCTCTCTCTCTCTCTCTCTCTGTATATATACTAGCAGTCAAAAGTTTAAGAACACCTACTCATTCAAGTATTTTTCTTAATTTTTTTACTATTGTCTACATTGTAGAATAATAGTGAAGACTTTAAAACTATGAAATAACACATGTGGAATCATGCAGTAACCCAAAAAGTGTTAAACAAATCAAAATATATTTTGGATTTTAGATTTTTCAAAAAGCTACCCTTTGCCTTGATGACAGCTTTGCACACTCTTGGCATTCTCTCAACCAGCTTCACCTGGAATTCACCTGGAGGTGGGTTGGGTCATTGTCCTGTTGAAAAATGAATGATAGTCCCACTAAGCCCAAACCAGATGGGATGGCGTATGGCTGCAGAATTATGTGGTAGCCATGCTGGTTATGTATGCCTTGAATTCTAAATAAATCACAGACAGTGTCTCCAGCAAAGCACCCCCACACCATAACACCTCCTCCTCCATGCTTTACGGTGGGAATTATACATGCGGAGATCATCCGTTCACCCACACCGCGTCTCACAAAGCCACGGCGGTTGGAACCAAAAATCTCAAATTTGGACTCCAGACCAAAGGACACATTTCCATCGGTCTAATGTTCATTGCTCGTGTTTCTTGGCCTAAGCAAGTCTCTTCTTCTTATTGGTGTCCTTTAGTAGTGGTTTCTTTGCAGCAATTCGACCATGAAGGCCTGATTCACGCAGTCTCCTCTGAACAGTTGATGTTGAGATGTGTCTGTTACTTGAACGCTGTGAAGCATTTATTTTGGCTGCAATTTCTGAGGCTGGTAACTCTAATGAACTTATCCTCTGCAGCAGAGGTAACTCTGGGTCTTCCATTCCTGTGGCGGTCCTCATGAGAGCCAGTTTCATCATAGCGCTTGATGGTTTTTGCGACTGCACTTTAAAGTTATTTACATGTTCGTGAACGTGTTTTTTAATGTGCTTTTGTTTCTATCAATGTGTGTGTGTGTGTGTAAGCTCCTCTATAGGCTATGTGTCAGTGCTTGTGTAGGTGATAACAGATATCCTGGGTAAGCCTATTGTGTAATGCATTTCCTGCTTCCCAAACTCTCTCTCTCCAGTGTTGGAGGGGTTGAGGGCTTTAGGATTAATTAATGGGGGTTTGAATGGGAAGCATCTCAGATTTCCCCTCTGGCTGTGCTCTATACACTGGGCACTGGAGAACCACTCAGTGAAGTGAACAGCACTGATGCTAGCATGCCAACTGCCATTACTGCGGCTAGCCAAACTGCTAAGTGTTTTTGCTAAAAATGGGAATGTTATCTCTCCTCTCCAAAACAATATACTCCATAACTTGTAGCATACACTGACTAGTAGCCTAGTGCTAACGAGCATGTAACATTACCTCAGAACAACAACCCACAGACAGAAACAGTGAGAGAGAGAGAGAGAGAGAGAGAGAGAGAGAGAGAGAGAGACCCAAACTTAAGGAAAGCTTTGACTATGTACAGACTCAGTGAGCATAGCCTTGCTACTGAGAAAGGCCGCCGTAGGCAGACCTGGCTCTCAAGAGAAGACAGGCTATGTGCACACTGCCCTCAAAATGAGGTGGAAACTGAGCTGCACTTCCTAACCTCCTGCCAAATGTATGACCATATTAGAGACACATATTTCCCTCAAATTACACAGACCCACAAAGATTTCAAAAACAAACCCAATTTGGATAAACTCCCTTATCTACTGGTTGAAAAACCACAGTGTGCCATCACAGCAGCAAGATTTGTGACCTGTTGCCACAAGAAAAGGGCAACCAGTGAAGAACAAACACCATTGTAAATACAAACTATATTTATATTTAACTATTTGCACATTGTTACAACACTGTATATATACATAATATGACATTTGAAATGTCTTTATTCTTTTGGAACTTCTGAGTGTAATGTTTACTGTTAATTTTTATTGTTTATTTCACTTTTGTTTACTATCTACTTCACTTGCTTTGGCAATGTTAACATACGTTTCCCATGCCAATAGAGCCCTTAAATAGAAATGGAATTGAGAGAGAGCGAGAGAGAGAGAGAGAGAGAAGGCCAGGGCTCTAGAAGCAGCATTAGCATTATAATGAGGAGCAGGGTCAGTGGAGGGGGACATGGGGGCAGCAGGGCAGAACGGGGGCTTGGAGTGTGTGGAGGGGGATAGATATGGGGGGGAGCACTGGTTTGAGTTGAAGGAGAGATGGACTGGATCAACTGAGATGGGCAGTAGTCTGTATTGATCCGTGCAGAGATTGGAGGATTTATGAAGGGCATAGACAACAATGGTGATGATGGTGTTGATCATGAAGAAGAAGGCAGTCCTTCCTAGCTGAGCCGTGGTAGTGTAGTAGTTGTGTGGTAGTTGATCCATAGTGTGTGAGGGGTGAGGGGTCAGTCTGAGGTTTTCGGTGACTCAATCGGGAAACCACATATCGGGTGACAGTTTTGCTGCATTGCGTGTTTTTTACCAGATCTTTTCCCTATGGCGTCTGTCACACCCTCCTCCCACACACACACACACACACACACAGACACACACAGACACACAGACACACACACACACACACACACACACACACACACAGTAAAAGATTACCCAGCAGGCTGTATTGTGACTCAGTCTTCCCACAGGGCAGTTAACATTAGACTGAAGGATTAGTCAGCAGTATGTGCAGGCCTATAGCTGAGTAATCTTTTACTTCCAACACTTCGTAAAGGTACATCCTGCACTACACAAGTTGACTATATTTGTATTGATTTGAATGATCAATTCAGTCCCTCTGCAGTTTAGTTATGTTGGTTTCTAGACATCTCATGTGGTGCTATGCCTCTCTAAGGCATAGTATGGATTCAAGGTTGTTTTAGAAAAATAAATGGTGCTGGGCCTCCCGAGTGACGCAGTGGTCTAAGGCATTGCATCGCAGTGCTAGAGGCGTCACTACAGATCCGGGGTTCAATCCCGGGCTGTGTCGCAGCCGGCCGCGACCGGGAGACCAATGAGGCGGCGCACAATTGGTCCAGCGTGGTCCGGGTTAGGGGAGGATTTGGCCAGCTGGGATGTCCTTCTCCCATCGCGCTCTAGCGACACCTTGTGACGGCCGGGCGCATGCACGCTGACTTCGGTCGCCAGCTTTACGGTGTTTCCTCTGACACATTGGTGCGGCTGGCTTCCGGGTTAAGTGAGCAGTGTGTCAAGAAGCAGTGCGGCTTGGCGGGGTCGTGTTTCGGAGGCCGCGTGGCTCTCGACCTTCGCCTCTCCTGAGTCCGTACGGGAGTTGCAGCGATGGGACAAGACTGTAACTACCAATTGTTTATCACGAAATTGGGGAGAAAAAGGGGTAAAAAGTACAATACATAAATTAATAAATACAATTAAAAATAAATGGAGCTTTTTGGGTAATTAAGTTATTTCAAATCAAATGAAATCAAATTGTAATTTTCACATGCTTCGGAAACAACAGGTGTAGACTTAACAGTAAAATGCTTACAGGCCCTTCCCAACAATGCAGAGAAAAATATAGAAAAATATATAATACGAGGAATAAATACACAATGAGTAATGATAACTTTGCTATATACAGTACACGGGGTGTGCAGGGGTACAATGTAATTGAGGTAGATATGTTTGAAGTAGGGGTACAGGGGTAATTGAGGTAGATATGTTTGAGGTAGGGGTACAGGGGTAATTGAGGTAGATATGATTGAGGTAAGGGTACAGGGGTAATTGAGGTAGATATGATTGAGGTAGGGGTACAGGGGTAATTGAGGTAGATATGATTGAGGTAGGGGTACAGGGGTAATTGAGGTAGATATGTTTGAGGTAGGGGTACAGGGGTAATTGAGGTAGATATGTTTGAGGTAGGGGTACAGGGGTAATTGAGGTAGATATGATTGAGGTAGGGGTACAGGGGTAATTGAGGTAGATATGATTGAGGTAGGGGTACAGGGGTAATTGAGGTAGATATGTTTGAGGTAGGGGTACAGGGGTAATTGAGGTAGATATGTTTGAGGTAGGGGTACAGGGGTAATTGAGGTAGATATGTTTGAGGTAGGGTTACAGGGGTAATTGAGGTAGATATGTTTGAGGTAGGGGTACAGGGGTAATTGAGGTAGATATGTTTGAGGTAGGGGTACAGGGGTAATTGAGGTAGATATGTTTGAGGTAGGGTTACAGGGGTAATTGAGGTAGATATGTTTGAGGTAGGGGTACAGGGGTAATTGAGATAGGGGTAAAGTGACTAGGCAACAGGATAGATAATAAACAGTAATATAATAATAATAATATGATTTTATCCAAAGCGACTTACAGTCATGCATGCATACATTTTATGTATGGGTGGTCCCAGGAATCGAACCCATTATTACATTTACATTTTTACATTTTAGTCATTTAGCAGACGCTCTTAACCAGAGCGACTTACAGGAGCAATTAGGGTTAAGTGCCTTGCTCAAGGGCACATTAACGTCATTTAGCAGACGCTCTTAGCCAGAGCGACTCACAAATTGGTGCGTTCACCCTATAGCCAGTGGGATAACCACTTTACAATTTGGGGGGGGGGGGGGGGGGGGGGGGTTAGAAGGAATACTTTATCCTATCCCAGGTATTCCTTAAAGAGGTGGGGTTTCAAATGTCTCCGGAAGGTGGTGAGTGACTCCGCTGTCCTGGCGTCGTGAGGGAGCTTGTTCCACCATTGGGGTGCCAGAGCAGCGAACAGTTTTGACTGGGCTGAGCGGGAGCTATGCTTCCGCAGAGGAAGGGGAGCCAGCAGGCCAGAGGTGGATGAACGCAATGTCCTCGTTTGGGTGTAGGGACTGATCAGAGCCTGAAGGTACAGAGGTGCCGTTCCCCTCACTGCTCCATAGGCAAGCACCATGGTCTTGTAGCGGATGCGAGCTTCAACTGGAAGCCAGTGGAGTGTGCGGAGGAGGGGGGTGACGCGAGAGAACTTGGGAAGGTTGAACACCAGACGGGCTGCGGCATTCTGGATGAGCTGTAGGGGTTTAATGGCACAGGCAGGGAGCCCAGCCAACAGCGAGTTGCAGTAGTCCAGACGGGAGATGACAAGTGCCTGGACCAGGACCTGCGCCGCTTCCTGTGTAAGGCAGGGTCGCACTCTCCGAATGTTGTAGAGCATGAACCTGCATTATCTTGCCATTGACAACACCATGCTCTATCAACAGTAGCAACAGTGTATGTGATGAGTCAAAATAGTTAGTGCAGATAGTCCGGGTAGCTAATTAACTATTTACCAGTCTTATGGCTTGGGGGTAGAAGCTGTTCATGGTCCTATTGGTTCCAGACTTCCGCACTACCCTCTGTAGCACCTTGCGGTCGAATGCCAAGCAGTTGCCATACCAAGTGATGATGCAGCCAGTCAAGATGCTCTCAGTGGTGCAGCTGTAGAACTTTTTGATGAATATATATTCCCAGTGGAATATATTTCTGATTAGTGCGTAAACATAGGCTGACAGGTATAATTGCAGAAAACCCTGTCCTGCTTCCCTGTGTTGCCTAGATAACCAGGTGTATCAGCTTAATGTGCCACATACCCTTCAAGACCCACAGTAAACACAGACAATAGAGGAACAATAGATACATCACTCTCCTTTTCTGTCCCTCTAGCGCTGTCTGTCCTCTTCTCTTTCCCTCTCTCTTCCTCCTCCCTCCCTCTCTCTCCTTCTCTCTCTCTTTCTCTCTCCTGTTTGTTCTAGTCTTCCCACACAGAGCGCTCCAGATACAAAAGGTTATAATTATCACAGAAGGACAGGGAGAACAATCAGAGAGTATTTTATCAGAACAGGTTTTTGGCAGTGCTTTCACCAAGGATAAGTCTGGCCTGCCTCTCTCTCTCTCTCTCTCTCTCTCTCTCTCTCTCTCTCTCTCTCTCTCTCTCTCTCTCTCTCTCTCTCTCTCTCTCTCTCTCTCTCTCTCTCTCTCTCTCTCCCTCTCTCCCTCTCTCCCTCTCACTCTCACTCTCACTCTCTATCTCTCTCTCTGTCTCTTAATTCAATTCAATTTAAGTGCTTTATTGGCATGGGAAACATCTGTTTACATTGCCAAAGCAATTGAAATAGATAGTCAGCAGTAAACATTACACTCACAAAAGTTCCAAAAGAATAAAGACATTTCAAATGTCATATTATGTGCAAATAGTTAAAGTACAAAAGGGAAAATAAATGAACATAATTATGGGTTGTATTTACAATGGTGTTGGTTCTTCACTGGTTGCCCTTTTCTTGTGTCAACAGGTCACAAATCTTGCTGCTGTGATGGCACACTGTGGTATTTCACCCAATAGATGGGAGTTCATCAAAATTGGGTTTGTTTTCGAATACTTTCCGGGTCTGTGTAATCTGAGGGAAATATGTGGTCATACATTTGGCAGGAAGTGCAGCTCAGTTTAAACCAAATGTTGTGGGCAGTGTGCACATAGCCTGTCTTCTCTTGAGAGCCAGGTCTGCCTACTGCGGCCTTTCTCAATAGATTTTTACATGTTTTACATTTTAGTCATTTAGCAGACGCTTTTATCCAGAGCGACTTACAGTTAGTGAGTGCATACATTTTCATACTGGCCCCCCGTGGCAAACGAACCCACAACCCTGGCGTTGCAAGCGCCATGCTCTACCAACTGAGCTACAGGGGACAAGGCTATGCTCACTGAGTCTGTACATAGTCAAAGCTTTACTTAGTTTTGGGTCAGTCACAGTGGTCAGGTATTCTGCCACTGTGTACTCTTTGTTTAGGGCCAAATAGCATTCTAGTTTGCTCTGTTTTTTTTTGTAAATTCTTTCCAATGTGTCAAGTAATTATAATTGTGTGTCTCTCTCTGTCCGCCTCTCTCTGTCCGCCTCTCTCTCTCTCTCGCTCTCTCTGTGTGTGTGTGTGTGTGTGTGTGTGTGTGTGTGTGCGCGTGCGCGTGCATGCGTGTGTGTGTGTGCAGCTGCCTATGGGGGAATGCGTTCTCTGCCTGCAGTGAGTTGCGGTTGTGTGTCTGTGTGTTTGTCTATTTTCATTCTGTGTGTGTGTGTGTGTGTGTGTGTGTGTGTGTGTGAGTGTTTGTGTGTGTATATTTGTCACTGTGTGTGTGTATGTGTGTATGTTTCCCCACCTCTGTGCCCATTAGAGTGTGTTTTCACTCACCGCCCGCCCGGCTTTGTCATCATGTCAGCCGTAAAAACAGGCGAATGAAAGTCTCCACCTCCAGGGATTGTCACTGGACAATGAGCCTGAGAATTCACTTAATCTTCCCACAAAAAGCCAGGCCGCATCACTCCCCGTTAGGTGTACATTATGGAGACAGATTTGTGCTGGGCTGCTGCGTTGTCAGCTGTGTTGGTGGCTGTTCTGACTCCCTCACCAAAGTGGTGTCTCTGGGAGAAGAAGCAGGACTGGAGAGAGATATGGCGGATGTTTGCCACAGATAAATAAAGCGAATTAGCCTTTAATGAGACGCTAATGAGGGGGTATTTAGCTCTGACTGTAAGTGGGCCTTCTCTGTGTATAGTGTTTTTCTGTGGTAATGCTCTGTTCTGCTCTCCCTCGTGTGCTGTGCTTATAAATGCATGGAAACAGACACTGGAATGTAGGCGTATACATTTACACTAGGGCTGACCCCATTTAGTCAACTGGTCGATTGTTTGGTCGATAGGCTGTTGGTTGACCGAGATTTCTTTAGTTGGGTAGTGTGACAACTAAAGTTGCACAAGACACCTGTCTGATTCGCTGCGGAGGCCCCGGGATGGCACAGTCCATCACTTTAAGAAATGTGATACTGAAATTGTACATGGATATATTATGTAAAAATAATGGTGTAGCAGCAGGGACAAGGAACCAGCCCTTGCCTTAAGCCCTATTTGGACGGGAGTTTTACTGGGGGTGGTCGGGTAATGTAATTATGTGCACAAGCACAAAACACCATATCTGTAATTTTAGTCCCGTCCGAATCTGCCATGTCAGTAATTTGTACATGGCAGGCGAGTAACAATTCCAGCCAGAATAACCTACTTTTTTTGGCGAACTCCAAGGTCCTCTGATAATACTAGTCTTGTGTGAATCGACAACCCTGTGTTTTGAGAGAAATGTCTGAGTTTGACAGGTGTTGCTCACCGTTTGAACAAGAAAACAATAACTAATTCAATATGCTGCGCATAGCCTATATATGAAGGGCCTACATGTTTCAACTTTCACAGTGAATGCTTTTGTTCATATGTTTTGTGCGTATGAATTGAATATTGTCAAATGCATCAGTACAAAATATTGCGCCTATTTAATGTAACCCTTGTTGTTAATAGATCGCAAAGCAGAATACAACTGACCTAAACGTTTGGAAATAATAAGTCATTTTTTGCATCCATAACCTTAAAACGCATCTCAAGTGCAAGTGCACTGTTCAGCTCACATCTGAAGGCTGGGGGCATTTAGGAGGTCTACTGAGGATCGCTAAAATATCCTTATTATGATCACCCTTCCTCAATTCAAATATTATGGCGACATTATACCAAAGATGGTTTGGTATGGTTTAGACACTTGGGAACCAAGCTCGAGTTATCAGTGTAACCCTGTTATTGCCTGGACTATCTTCACGCCTAGAAAAAAACCTCCATGGTTCCGTCATAACTGTCAATTTATTGGAAAAAAATAAAGAATTATGGAATGGAAAACAAATGAAAAAAACGAATCCCGTCCGAATCATCCTCTGGAATAACGGACATTCTGGGGTAATAATTAAATAACCAACGTTCCCTAGTAATACTAGTCCCGTGCGAAAAGGGCTTAGCCTAATTGTCTAAGAAGATTGAGGAGAGCGCAAACCCCAACTTAATTAGGTCTATAATCAATAGCCTAACTGTTAAATGTGCCTGGCTTTATAAATCATCCATATATATCTACAGAAATAAGACAGATCTTGCTTCTGTTGCCCATTTGAGTGTTTGTTTAATAGTCTACTGATTCCGTGAGAACCAAGCCTCATGCAACGGCAAAATGTTGGATAAAGCAATTTCACAGATTTGGCAGTTTTTTATCTTTGCTATGCTGTAATAAAGGCTTTACAAATTGTTTTCGTTTGAACAGACTGGTATTACTTATAATTTATGTAGTGTTGTTTACACTGTTCCAAACAGGCAGAAAAATGATATTGTAATCTAACAGCACCTGTTTGTCACACATAATGTTACGCAGCTCTCACTCCTAGACCCTCCTTTTCCTTAATCTCCTTCTTATCGTTATTATTATTATGATCATCATTATAATAAGTAATGTCGTTATCATTAGTAGGCTTTGTATAGTAGCCTTGTATAACCACCATCGAGCTGTAGGCCTAAGAGACCTTCCTGTTTAGTCTTAATACCGTAACTTACTTAGGCCTATATTTCAATATATAGGCTACTGTATCAATCAATCAATCATTCTTTCTTTCATGCCATCACAGAGCATACGAGACATTTATGCTTTGAAATGCAATCAAGCATTTTTGTTTTAAAATTAAATAACAAAGGGAGCTTTGAATAATTAGCCTACATAATAAATAAACCGCAATTCATAAATGCATGCAACTGTTTTTAGTCTGCTATAATAAAGGCTTTATATATTTTTTTTCTCGTTAGAACAGACTCTGGTACACTTATTTATTTAGTTTTGTTTATACTGTTCCAAATGGTCAGAAAAAACAAGATTGTAATCTAACTGTTTGGCACACATAATACTCATGCAACGCTTGCTCCTATACCCTCCTTTTTCTTGATCTCCAGTAGTTTCCACAACTAAGTAAAATGTCTTCCACAGATCTGACTTCCCCTTTCCCTTCTGAGCAACCAGTAAACATTTTCCCGTTTCAAGTTTCTTTTTCACGCCCCCCGCATCCATTTTGCTGTCGACATTACTGTATTCGGAGTTTGTTATAACCAATTTATTGATGTGTTTATGATAGGCTATAGGTCAGGCCCTATTGGTCACATGCATGCGATGCTTACATGTTTCACGTAAAGAGAGCAAGGGTTGAGGGACTAGGAAAGATTTTTCCTAAACAAATTATGGATTTCGGGAACAGAACTTTTCAGTCTGAAACAAGTAAGAAACTAAATGGCTTAAATGATGTTGCAGCACGGACAGCGCAATAAACACTTGCTGTTGTGGTGCCTTTTGGCTGCAGTAGGGAGGAGAGCGACAACGTGCGACAGTCACACAGGCACTCGCTGTCATTTTGTTTTAACACAGTGGGACCATCAGGCTCTTTCTGGAGTCATTTGTGTGTCTTAATGATTTAATCAAACCGTGTTCTTAAAGCATATGACAAGCTCAGTGCATATGTAGTTGGTTTTATTCAAACACATAGGGTGTGTCTGTCTATATATGGAAAAATAGGTTTAAATATTTAAATATGAAATATATTAAATATAAGAAAAGGACTACTCTCGGTTGACCAAGATTTGTTTTAGTCGGGGACAGCCCTAACTCACACACACAGTTGCTCATATAACACACACTCTTTCTTCCTCCCCTCTCTTTTATTCTCTCTCTCTTTCCCTTCTCTCCATTCTCATCTTGCACACACACACACACACACTCACGCGCACGCACGTACACAAACCCACACACGCGCACGCACGTACACACACACACTGCAGATTTGATGTTGAGCTTAACATAAAGAGAAGTGTGCTCTGTGAGGCATGTAATTGTCATTGAGGGTCTAGTATGGTTAGGTAGACAGGTGATATGTAGTATCAGGTCTAGGACAAACAGTAGGAAACACACACACACACACACACACACACACACACACACACACACTGGATAAACCAGGTCAGCCAAACTCCTGTGTGAGTCAAGCCCAAACTCCACTGTTATGTCCACTGGTATTACAATCAGACACAGACACTCACGCATCATAACCTGACCGTTGAGGTAAAAACAATTACCAGTGCCAGAGAAGCACTGTAGCAAGTTCAGTTTGAATGTCATCTTCTGTTGCCTTAGGGCTCAACACAGACTCAACACAAAACACACATGCACACACTCTCTCTTTGAACACACACATATGCACACACACGCACACACACACTAATGTACGAACACACACACATACACAACTGCAGGTCTCTACTCTACAGCTCTTGTCTGTTGTGAGTGGTTGTCTGTGGTAATTTGTCATCAGAATCGCTGTCACAGATCTGAGTGCTCTTATCTGATGGTTCCTGTGCCCTCCTATCACTGAGCGGGCCGTGATGGTTCCCTGTGCCTTACTACACACACACACACACACACACACACATACACACACACACGCACCCCACAGCCATGAAGCGCAATTACAGATTTAAGCCAACGATGGGAAGCTGGAACAGGGATAAGGGAAGGAACAAATGAACCTGTGATCAGATTATCTGAGATATCGAACGAGACAAGGGGAGAAGTTTACTGTCCTAGAGGGTTTGGGGAGATAGAAGGATAGGGGTTGGTTGGGTGTGTGTGTGTGTGTGTGTGTGTGGTGTGTGTGTGTGTGTGTGTGTGTGTGTGTGTGTGTGTGTGTGTGGTGTGTGTATGTCTGTATGTGTGTTTGTGTGTGTGCTAGAGGGAGTCACAGCTGGGTGCATGTGTGTGTGCATCATTTGGAGAGATTTCCAGCTGGTCTGTGTGTGTGTGTGTGTGTGTACTTGTTCAGTGGAGATAGTTACAGTCGGATGCAGGTGTGTGTAGTAGCCTATGTGTGAGATTCCCCCAAACTGTCGGACACACAGGGGAGTAACAGACTTACTGCTACTGCTGGTCTGCTATAGGCCAACACACAACCAGTCATACATATGCAGTACCAACACTCACATATCCAGTCCTATTATGCAAATGCATAAACATGACAAAATATGTAAATGCACACACACCTTCAGCTCATAATTAGTGTAGGCCTACAGTAGTCTTTATTCCTGCATCCATCCATGCTAGGGCTGTCCCCGACTGAAAAAAATCTTGGTCGACCAAGAGTCGTCTTTTCTTTTAAAACGTGTATTCTTTCATACACTATATATACAAATGTATGTGGGCACTCCTTCAAATGAGTGGATTCGGCTATTTCAGCCACTCCCATTGCTGACAGGTGTATAAAATCGAGCACACATCCATGAAATCTCCATAGACAAATATTGGCAGTAGAATGGCCTATCTGAAGACTTTTAACGTGGCACCGTCATAGGATGCCACCTTTCCAACAAGTCAGTTCGTCAAACTTCTGCCCTACTAGAGCTGCCCCGGTCAACTGTAAGTGCTGTTATTGTGAAGTGGAAACGTCTAGGAGCAACAACAGCTCACAGAATGACACCGCTGAGTGCTGAAGCGCGTAGCGCATAAAAATGGTCTGTCCTCGGTTGCAACACTCAATACCGAGTTCCAAACTGCCTCTGGAAGCAATGTCAGGACAAGAACTGTTCGTCGGGAGCTTCATGAGATGGGTTTCCATGGCCGAGCAGATCACCATGTGCAATGCCAAGCGTCGGCTGGAGTGGTCTGGGGCTGTTTTTCATAATTCAGGCTAGGCCCCTTAGTTCCAGTGAAGGGAAATCTTAACGCTACAGCATACAATGACATTCTAGACGATTCTGTACTTCCAACTTTTTGGCAACAGTTTGGGGAAAGCCCTTTCCTGTTTCAGCATGACAATGCCCCGTGCACAAAGCGAGGTCCATACAGAATTTTTTTATCGAGATCGGTGTGGAAGAACTTGACTGGCCTGCAAAGAGCCCTGACCTCAACCCCATCGAACACCTTTGGGATGAATTGGGATGCCGACTGCGAGCCAGGCCTAATTGTCCAACATCAGGGCCTGACCTCTCTAATGCTCTTGTGGCTGAATGGAAGCAAGTCCCTGCAGCAATGTTCCAACATCTAGTGGAAAGCCTTCTGAGAAGAGTGGAGGCTGTTATAGCAGCAAAGGAGGGACCAACTCCATATTAATGCCCATGATTTTGGAATGAGACGTTCGACGAGCAGGTGTCCACATACTTTTGGTGATGTAGTGTAGATAGATTTTAATAAAATAATCTATATGTACTGAGAATGTCTGATGCTTTAAGCACGCTGTTTGATTAAATTAAGACACACAAATGACTCAAGACGGAGCCAGAGATCAAGTTAGCCTAACCAGATGAAAAAAACCTGTTCCCAACCCTCCTCCTCCCGCTGCTGGCCTTGGCAGATTCTGCCATTAAGCTCCTGAAGTTGGCGGCAACCTTTTCCTTTTGGAGTGCCAATTTATCCTACCATTTCTACCGATATGCATGCCAGTTAGGATTTTCATATGCACATTTTCGTGGAATAGTTTAATTTAATTTACAATAGTCTTTGTATCTCAAAATCATTGTCATGTGGTTACTCTGCGTTCTATCTAAATCTAAATGAAATTGATAAAAATCTATTGCCATTGCCAACTATGTAAAAATAGCCTACATAAAGCCAAGAAATAAAAACATTGCAGCCTGCAGGTAGAAAATATCCTGATATAAATATATAAACTATAAATCACATTGACTACGCATGGCCTGTCAAAAAGCGAAATTGCATCATCGTATCAACTATCAACTGTTGGACCATTCCTCGCTCTAGCAAACTTGCAACATTGTACAAATGTATATACACTCCTCAGATTTTCCTGCGCCAGTAAGCTCGGGACAGAATGGGGTGGAACTGGAAATATTTTTTCGAATACATTGAGGAACTATTGTAATTCTCAATTGATTCTAAAAACAGACTTTGTTTACTTGCTGTTTGAGGTGAAGGAAACATTCCTGAGAAGCTCCACACAGCTCCGCAGTGGTGGTGAGTTAAGACAATCAGAAATACTATCAGACATCCCCAAATGGGCAGGTTTATAGGCCTACATTTGCTCGCAGGCCAGGTAGCCTACTTCTATATGCATTGACAGGAGCATTTTTTCAAACAAAAGACGATGAAAAAATTGACAAAACTCCTAAATGGAATGAAATAAACCAAAACTTATTTCTCACAAGTGTAACATAGGTTGTGAATTTTGCAAACGTGTCCACTCTGACAATGAGAATGGTAAATGCCTGTAATAATAATATATTGAATGCATTAACAGAAATTACGATAACCAAACAAACATTGTATATTCAAAACTATTGGAATTAACGGTAAATGTAGGCTATTACTGGTGATACAATGACTTGCAAAAGTATTCATCCCCCTTGGCGTTTTTCCTATTTTGTTGCATTACAACCTGTAATTTAAATTGATTTTTATTTGGATTTCATGGAATGGACATACACAAAATAGTCAAAATTGGTGAAGTGAAATGGAAAAAATAACTAGTAAAAATAAATAACGAAAAAGTGGCGCATGCATATGTATTCACCCCCTTTGCTATGAAGCCCCTAAATAAGATCTGGTGCAACCAATTACCTTCAGAAGTCACATAATTAGTTAAAGTCCACCTGTGTGCAATCTAAGTGTCACATGATCTGTAACATGATCTCAGTATATATACACCTGTTCTGAAAGGCCCCAGAGTCTGCAACACCACTAAGCAAGGGGCACCACCAAGCAAGCGGCACTATGAAGACGAAGGAGCTCTCCAAACAGGTCAGGGACAAAGTTGTGGAGAAGTACAGATCAGGGTTGGGTTATAAAAAAATATCAGAAACTTTGAACATCCCACGGAGCACCATTAAATCCATTATTAAAAAATTGAAAGAAAATGGCACCACATCAAACCTGCCAAGAGAGGGCCGCCCACCAAAACTCACGGACCAGGCAAGGAGGGCATTAATCAGAGAGGCAACAAAGAGCCCAAAGATAACCCTGAAGGAGCTGCAAAGCTCCACAGCGGAGATTGGAGTATCTGTCCATAGGACCACTTTAAGCCGTACACGCCACAGAGCTGGGCTTTACGGAAGAGTGGGCAGAAAAAAGCCATTGCTTAAAGAAAAAAATAAGCAAACACGTTTGGTGTTCGCCAAAGGCCATGTGGGAGACTCCCTAAACATATGGAAGAAGGTACTCTGGTCAGATGAGACTAAAATTGAGCTTTCTGGCCATCAAGGAAAACACTATGTCTGGCGCAAACCCAACACCTCTCATCATCCCGAGAATATCATCCCCACAGTGAAGCATGGTGGTGGCAGCATCATGCTGTGGGGATGTTTTTCATCGGCAGGGACTGGGAAACTGGTCAGAATTGAAGGAATGATGGATGGCACTAAATACAGGGAAATTCTTGAGGGAACCTGTTTCAGTCTCCCTGAGATTTGAGAGTGAGACGGAGGTTCACCTTCCAGCAGGACAATGACCCTAAGCATACTGCTAAAGCAACACTCGAGTGGTTTAAGGGGAAACATTTAAATGTCTTGGAATGGCCTAGTCAAAGCCCAGACCTCCATCCAATTGAGAATCTGTGGTATGACTTAAAGATTGCTGTACACCAGCGGAACCCATCCAACTTGAAGGAGTTGGAGCAGTTTTGCCTTGAAGAATGGGCAAAAATCCCAGTGGCTACATGTGCCAACCTTATAGAGACATACCCCAAGAGACTTGCAGCTGTAATTGCTGCAAAAGGTGGCTCTACAAAGTGAATAGTAATGCACGCTCAAGTTTTCTTTTTTTTGTCTTATTTCTTGTTTGTTTCACAAGAAAAAATATTTTGCATCTTCAAAGTGGTAGGCATGTTGTGTAATGATACTAACCCCAACTTTTTTTTAATTCCAGGTTGTAAGGCAACAATATAGGAAAATGCCAAGGGGGGTGAATACTTTCGCAAGCCACTGTATGTGTAATGGGGAATTGATGGACACCGGCAAACAATTCACACAATTAAGTTCTGAAACAATGAATGCGCACAAAATGGAGGGAGAGTTGTGCATTCAGGAGCGAGACGTGCCTTGTGCATCTTAGCCACACTCCCCTTCTTCTTGGACTGTGGCATCCCCGCAGGCTCCTCAATGGATTAGTTGACTTAGACAGGCACAAATCA
>NW_028165607.1:32500-53890 GCF_964263955.1 Coregonus lavaretus | reverse complement strand
CTCCCTCCTCCCTCCCTCCCCCCCCTCCCTCTCTCGGTCTCTCTCTCTCTCTCTCTCTCTCTCTTCTCTCTCTCTCTCTCTCTCTCTCTCTCTCCTCCCTCCCTCCCTCCCCTCTCTCTCTCTCTCTCTCTCTCTCTCTCTCTCTCTCCTCTCTCTCTCTCTCTCTCTCTCTCTCTCTCTCTCCTCCCTCCCTCCCTCCCTCCCTCCCTCCCTCCCTCCCCTCCCTCTCTTTATCTCCTCTCTCTGTGCAACCCCCTCTACTCCACTGCAATGCTTCTGAGAACTCACACACCCACTCACACTCACTGCAGTAGATCATGAAAGCCTTTTCTCTGAAGGTTAAGAACATCCATGATCTTATAGTCTTGTCTTCATAACATCCTCCTCAATGACCAGTGATTCCTCTGCTATTGATGTCTGAAAAGGGATACACAGTGACATATGTTCGCTGGGGGATGTGTGTGTGTGTTCCTTCCTGAATGCGTGTCCGTCTGACACACTCAGACAAGTTGAGGAAATTGACAAGCACGGAATGAGAAATGAGACATCAGTAAATTAATTACCCAGATTGAGAATATGTTTTACATTTACTCTGTGGTTGAGCACATTTTAATGCACTTCCTTGTGACTGTCTCACTCTCAGCTCAGATAGCATGCATAGGCAATAGAGCAGGGGTATTCAACTATTAAAGGCACTGCATGGTCAATCCGCCGTGATACGGCCTCTGCAGAAGTCAGGGCATTCATACTTCTTGCGCTTCACGGAGCAGTGAAGAACTGTTGTGAAGGAAGTTGTCAAGGAAGTGAGTTTGTGTTTATACAGGACCTCCCGCCTCCACCTACCGTCAACCAATCATGTCAATGTGGAGCTATACAGAGTCCTCCGCAGTGTTACACAATTTGAGAGGCGCACAGCGATGCGGTACTGAGCTCAATTTTGCCTCGGGAGGCTTCGCATTTGCGTCACACTATCCATGCGGTACCTCCGACCACATTTTGGGATCAAGCATAAATTGGCTTTTCCCTACAAGGTCTACTGTTGCTTTTCTGTTCTAACTGATCATTAATTGTGCCCACCTGGTGTCCTAGGTCTAAATCAGTCCTAATTAGAAGGGAAGAATGGGAAAAAAGCATGGAAGTGGCTTCAATGTTCATATTTGAATTTGAGGGTTTTGTATGGAGCAAGATATCAGATTTTAGTGTGGACTACGGCTCACTACTAACAGGCTCTGTGTTTGTTTTGTTCCAGGATGTGGGAGTACTCTCTGAACCTGCAGAACGTGAGTTTCTCGGCGGTGAGAACGGTTCGAGTTCTGAGACCCCTCCGAGCCATCAACAGGGTACCTAGTGAGTAACACTCCTTCACTTCCGTCCTCTGGCCCTACTCAAAGCAAACAGTGCCAGAGCCAATCTCTCTGTGTGTCTTTGATAAGGCTGATTTGTCTTGGCTCTGATTCCACTCTGCTTCGCTTTGCTTGCTCTCGGCCTTCCTGCGTCATCTCTCTCTCTCTCTCTCTATCTGTCTTCTCTCTCTTCTCTCTCTCTCTCTCTCTCTCTCTCTCTCTCTCTCTCTCTCTCTCTCTCTCTCTCTCTCTCTCTCTCTCTCTCTCTCTCTCTCTCTTCTCTGTCTCTCTCTTTCTCTCTCTCTCTCACTCTCGCTCGCTCTCTCCATCTCCAAAGCACATTTTACTGGTCGCATACTCATATTTAGCAGATGTTATTGCGGGTGTAGAAAAATGCTTGTGTTCCTAACTCCAACAGTGCAGTATCTCTAACAACTCACACAATACACACAAATCTAAAAGTAAAATAATGGAATTAAGAAATATATCAATATTAGGACAAGCAATGTTGGAGTGGCATTGACTAAAATACAGTAGAATACAGTATATACATATGAAATGAGTAAAACAGCATGTAAACATCATTAAAGTGACCAGTGTTCCATTATTAAAGTGACCAGTGATTCCAAGTCTATGTACATAAGGCAGCATCCTCTAAGGTGCAGGGTTGAGTAACTGGGTGGTAGCTGGCTAGTGACAGTGACTAAGTTCAGGGCAAGGTTCTGGGTGGCCTTGAGATGGCTATTTAACAGTCTGATGGCCTTGAGATAGAACCAGTTTTTCAGTCTCTGGTCCCAGCTGTGATGCACCTGTACTGACCTCGCCTTCTGGATGATAGCGGGGTGAACAGGCCATGGCTCGGGTGGTTGATGTCCTTTATGATCTTTTTGGCCTTCCTGTGACATCGGGTGCTGTAGGTGTCCTGGAGGGCAGGCAGTGTGCCCCCGGTGATGTGTTGGGCAGACCGCACCACCCTCTGGAGAGCCCTGCGGTTGCGGGCGGTGCATTGCCATACCAGGCAGTGATACAGTCCGACAGGATGCTTTCAATTGTGCATCTGTAAATGTTTTTGAGGGTCTTAGGGGCCAAGCCAAATTTTTTCAGTCTCCTAAGATTGAAGAGGCGCTGTTGCGCCTTCTTCACCACACTGTCTGTGTGGGGGGACCATGTCTGATGGTCAGTGATGTGTATGCCAAGGAATCTGAAGCTTTTCACCTTCTCCACTGCGGTCCCGTAGATGTGGATGGGGGCGTGCCCCCACCCCCCCCCCCACCCCACCCCCCTCTCTCTCCCTCCCTCCCTACATCTCTCTTTCTCCACCATGCTCCCCATCAGTCTTTAATGAGTCCAGATTGAATTGAATACTCTAATAAACACATTAGTGTCACTGTGTTGGTGTATGCAGCCATTCTACTCTCCACTCCCTGTCCCTCTCGCTCAACCCATTACCTATGCTGCTCAGAGAGACACCCTTTAAGATTGAGGAAGGGTGTGTCTGTGTGTGTGTGTGTGTTTGTGTGCTCGCGCCCAGGTGGGTGGGTGGTACATGTGACTCTCATGCTACATTTGTGTCAAGGGCCCTCTGCAATGTCGTACTTATGTCAATCAAATATCTCTCTCTCTCTCCTCTCTCTCTCTCTCTTCTCTCTCTCTCTCTCTCTCTCTCTCTCTCTCTCTCTCTCTCTCTCCTCTCTCTCTCTCTTCTCTCTCTCTCTCTCTCTCTCTCTCTCTCTCTCTCTCTCTCTCTCTCTCTCTCTCATTAGGTAGTCCATCCCTCTAATCACAGTCCTAATGGTCATTGATGATGATTTTCCCTGTCCCTCTCCCTGCTGTGAAATGTCACCGTGAGGATGGATGTGAACCGTTGATTTGGGGGTGCGCTATCTGTCCTCACACCCTCCCCTCTCCAGTCTCTCTGCAGTCCTGACACCCTCCCCTCTCCAGGCTCTCTGCAGTCCTCACACCCTCCCCTCTCCAGTCTCTCTGCAGTCCTCACACCCTCCCCTCTCCAGTCTCTCTGCAGTCCTCACACCCTCCCCTCTCCAGTCTCTCTGCAGTCCTCACACCCTCCCGTCTCCAGTCTCTCTGCAGTCCTCACATCTTCCTCTCTCCAGTCCCTCTGCAGTCCTCACACCCTCCCCTCTCCAGTCTCTCTGCAGTCTAATTAGGTGGTGAAGGGTTCAGATGCTCAGAATAAATACATCCTCCAGGGAGATGATGTCCACAGGGTTAACTAGCTGAGTTGTTTTCAAAACTGAAATGATATTGGAATATTGATGAATTAACCCCTTTTTAATATGGTATTTTTGGCAGAAATCTTTTTGAAACGCATTGTACAGTTCTCTACTACAATACTCTTCCTTCACTCAAGTCTGTCTGCGCCTAGGTCAGCCTTCCCTCACCATAATGTTTGCTCCATCATGTCTTGTCAGATGTCCAATATTGTTAATTCTGTCAATTACATCTAGATTTTTTGGTCTGGACTGCACACACACACACACACACACACATACACACACACACACACACCCCAGACCCACACTCTGCTCCCAGGTCTAATGAATACTCTCCCTCTCCTCAAGTCTACTTACTGTAGTTTGAATGATGGTGGGACATGGCAGGCCAGTTAGAGAGATGAAAGATACCTTCCCTCACCCTTAGACGAGAGCCCACCGCTGACACCAATGAAGGCTCCCACACTGCCTTCTGATTGGCTGTTACGCTCATGTCCTGTACTCACACCAGGGTGTAGTTAGAGAGCTGTCATTGGCTGCAGTGGTACCAGAGGACGCATGTACATACAGACACACACACACACACACACACTCCTAACAATGTCCCCCATGACTTTTAATTTGTGAGTGAGTCATTGTCATTATCTCACTCCTACAGGTGTTGAGGTCGGCTAGAGGTTCATTAGTGTCAAGTAACAGATGACGTGTCTGTGTGTGCGTCTGTGTGTGTCTGTGTGTGTGTGTTTGTGTGTGTGTGTGTGTGTGTGTGTGTGTGTGTGTGTGTTTGTGTGTGTGCGTGCGTGCGTGCGTGCGTGCGCGATTGAAAGGTCAATTTAGCTGGAATTCTGGTGGTAATTGGAGTGAGTGAGAATGAAAGGGAGAGAGTGATCGAAAGGGGAGGGAGGAAGGAGTGGAGATGGAAGGAAGGAAGGAAGGAAGGAAGGAAGGAAGGAAGGAAGGAAGGAAGGAAGGAAGGATATATTATGAAGAACACAACCATAAACAAGCTATGGAAAATAAATAACATTTTAACCAATTACCATCCAACCGAGAGTATCATGATTGATAGGCATGCTGCAACTTAAGAATGTGAGTCAGTAAGTGATTATCACAGACATACAGTCCAGTGCTCCAGTGCTCCAGGGCTCCAGTGCTCCAGGGCTCCAGTGCTCCAGTGCTCAAGTGCTCCAGGGCTCTAGTGCTCCTGTGCTCCAGTGCTCCAGTGCTCCAGTGCTCCAGGGCTCCAGTGCTCCTATGCCTCAGGGCTCCAGTGATCCGGTGCTCCAGGGTTCCAGTGCTCCAGGGCTCCAGTGCTCCTGTGCTCAGGGCTCCAGTGCTCCAGGGCTCCAGTGCTCCAGGGCTCCAGTGCTCCAGTGCTCCAGGGCTCCAGGACTTCAGTGCTCCTATCCTAGTCTTTGTAATGAGCTCTGCTCTGCTCTGGAATAGGCCTATCAGCGACATCACTATCATTGTTAAGCTATGACCTTTCCCCACAGCGTTATCGAATTGGCATAAGCCACATGCTTGCTCACACACACCCACACACATTCCCACACACACACACACACCCCCACACACACCCACACACCAGCGCACACGATGCGTTTACACACACACACTCACGCAGGGCATGTGAACACTTACACAGCACACACACACACACCCCTAACCCCCCACTCTCTCACATTGTTATCGACTTGGCATTAGCAAGATGTAGCCTTTCATCGTGTACTTCATGCCTTCTTAGGCCTCATGTTCGAACTGAGTTGGGCTTCACACTGTTTACTACTCCACCAGAGCATTGACCTTCCTCTCCTCTATTCTAGTGATGGGAACTTCGGCTCTTTTTACAGACACTGATATTTTCGACTCGTTCAGTCAAAAGAACGAATCTTTAAACTAATTTTGTTCACTTGAGTCAGTAATGCCCAGAGCACGCAGGACCCACTAGCGGCAAACGATGAACTGAAAACTCGAAAGAGTCATGATTCTAAACGCCTCTCGTTCACCCCTACGGGTGGTTATTGGAACTGTCATCTGCGACTTAGACTTGTAAAGATATAAATATAAATATATAAGATATGTTTTAAACTATGTACTGTACATTTGTTGATTGCTGGTCATACAAATACGATCATTTCATGATACATTTGAAATGAGGTCTAGTTGTGGCCGGAACCGGACGAGATTGTGAACGACTCTTGGCGGACTGCCGCGAGGGTGATAAGCACAATATCGTTCACCAAATACAGCATCCAGGCAGCACCCCAAATGATTTGTTCTCGAGTTGTTGAGCAGAGAGGCTGTGTCCATCATAACATTGAATAGTCAATTAATTGCAGTCATTCTTGCACCATGCGATCAACTATCAGTTCTAAACATGTATTTTTGCTCTCTATGATCATGATCTATATCATATGACAGACAGTTGGTGGTCGGAGCACGTCTCTGGAGCCGCTGAGCCGGAGGAGCGTGTATTGGTCCTGCTGTAGGACTCGTTGCAGCCAGCACTAGCAGGTCAAACAAACAACTAAAATGAACGAGTCAATCAGGAAAAATTTATCATGACTCTCGAGTCAGTTAAAAGAGTCATTTACATGTACATTTGAGTCATTTAGCAGACACTCTTATCCAGAGCGACTAGAACGACGTGTTCGCGCGAACTGCACATCACTTCCCTCCTCTCCTTGTTGTTCCTTCCTGTTTGTTGTTTACTCAGCCTTAGATTAACATAATTACATCCGTTCTGGGGATGTCCTAGCTGCTATTATTTCCTGTGCCCATATAAGTCGTACTGAGGAGATTGGAGGTCAGTGGGGTTTTAGAGTGGGTACTTCCTGTGTGTGCCCATATAAGGAGGTAGTGGCAATAGTGTAGGTCGTAGGAGCTTTAGAGAGGGTATAGTCACCTTTTGGCTTCCGGATGCTTCTATTGTGTGACGGAGTCTGAAGTCTGAAGTCTGAAGACAGCTCAGAGGAACCAGAGGACACAAGCTATCACAGGGGCTTTTGCGTCTCTGGAATACAATACAGAATGAACAAGTCATCTTTTGACCTTACATTTAGCTGGACAAGTATCACATCATGAAGTAGGATGATTCTTTTAAATGTTTACGGAACGTTATGATGGTGATGTTGGGTCGTAACATAATTAGAACCTTCAGAGTAGACGTTGTGTAATAATGTGCTGGGGATGTTCTTGGTTAGCTGGGATAATATCTGGAGTCAGGCAGGATCCTGTACTACAGCCACTTAAGGGAGGACATGGAATGTGGTGGTGACATTGGTGAGGCGGGTGGTAATCTGCTGGATGCAGATTACCACCCGGATGCACCTGGATGCATCCCCTTGTCAGTGATCTCCCTTGGGTCAAATCATTCTCTCAATTAAAGTAGGCCTGATAATGTTTTATACTCATGTAACAATCGCATACGGTATTCAGACTCTACAAAGCAATAGACTATTTTTCCTTAAAGAGATTCAGTTAATGTATGCTAATAACTGCTAGTTCTGCTGTAGACCCATGTTAGCCCTCTTATTCATTCCCTCATCAAAACAACACTAGCCTGCAAATTGGGCTTAGATCCTTTGTCAAGGGCTAGTTAGCATTGTGTTCCAACTCCCTCCTCTAAAACCCCATGGAGCGTAGAGTTCAGTAGACACAAGCTGCTGCCAGTGCAAGAGCTGGCCTCAGCCGAGAGGACAGGAGAGACACAGATTTGATGTGTCTGTAAGCAGATGGGCTCCCGTCACAGTCAGTTACCTGGCAGCCATGTTGAAACGGTATGGCCGCTCAGCGCGGACCTGGAGGACACACAAAGACAGAGGAGGACTGAGATGGTTATTATACAATACGAAATGTCAATCAGATGGAATATGTTTAGGTTGTGGAGAGAGGAGAGTGTGTGTGTGTACGTGTGTGTGTTTGTGTGTGTGTGTGTGTGTGTGTGTCGGGTGTTTGTTTGTGTGTGTGTGAGAAAGGGAAGGGAAACAGAGATGCCTCAAAGGAACACATTTTTTGCAAGATAAATGCCATCTCGTTCAATTTGTCATTACACAATTTCCAGCTTTTCCAGCTTAAAAAAAATAAAAGTGGTTTCATGCATCGATTTAATAACCTGGGTATCCCCTATGACCCTATGGCATTAGCATAACAACACAGCAGAGAAACTCATTTGGCCATAGCAGTCATTTTTTGCCGAATGCAATAATGCAGAATGCTGGAAGCTAGGGCACAGTTTCCCATTAGGCCATTCACTTTCAAGGAAAAGGAAGTGAGTTAACACTGTTGGGACTGAGCCCATGTCTTGTATAATTTATTGAAGTGAGCCTCTATGCTTAGTAGGGACCTCACGATGCGATATTATCACGATACTTAGATGCCTATACGATATGTATAGGATTCAAGTTTGGTTAAAATTTGGGAAAGGCTAAAAACTGAAAAACTAAATTGCCTAGCACTGGGATTGAAAACGCAACCCTGGGCGCCAGAGCTTGGCTTTTTCGCCCATCCTCCATCCCCATCCACAAAGCCCTAGCAAGCCGGCAGCCTACTTTAAGGTAATAGCGCTCACCGTTGCCCCTAGTGGCTGGTTTTGAAGGCAATTCTAGACCTTCTTGGGACCTGGATGGACATCTAACTTGTATAAGATCCCTGCACTGATTTGGAGTTGACTCGTTAATGTGATTGTGTGTGTGTGTGTGTGTTTGTGTGCATGTGTGTGTGTGTGCTGCATTGCATTGAATTGCTGTTTTACTCGTTAATGACCAGAGAGAGAGAGAGAGAGAAGGAGAAACTGAGAGAGAAAGAGATGGAGAGAGAGAGAAAGTGCTGTTGTTTGCAGAAAGCGGTCATCATCAGGGAGTGAACACTACTCCACCAACAAGCTGAATCCTGAATGCTGTTTCCTGTTTCCTGTTTCTGTTTCCTGGAGAGTTATCATGGTGATTATCTGAAGAAGATAATGCTCTAACACAAAAAACTAAGTATGGGGCCTCCCGGGTCGACACAGCCTGGGATCGACCTGGGTTCGATTCCGGGCTGTGTCACAACCGCCCGTGCTCGGGAGTCCCATATGGCGGCGCACAATTGGCCCAGCGTCGTTTTGGCCGGGGGGGCTTTACTTGGCTCATCGCGCTCTAGCGACTCCTTGTGGCGGGTCTGGCGCCTGCAGGCGGACCCCAGTCATCAGTTGAACAGTGTTTTTCTTCCGACACATTGGTGCGGCTGGCTTCGGGGTTAAGCGGGCGGGTGTTAAGGAGCGCGGTTTGGCGGGTCATATTTCGGAGGACGCATGACTCCACCTTCGCCTCTCCCTCTCTCTCTCTCCGTTGGGGAGTTGCAGCGATGAGATCGAAACTGGGGAGGAAAAAGTGGAGGAAAAAACACAGAAAAATTATACTAAATATAATAATACTGTGTAGTGTGTTGACACCTGCTGGTCGAACATCTCATTCACTCATAGTGTGAGAGAGAAAGAGATTGTTTATTGTCTATTCCACTTGCTTTGGCAATGTAAACATATATTTACCATGCCAATAAAGCCCTTTCAATTGAATTGAAGAGAGAGAGAGAGAGAGAGAGAGACAGAGACAGAGAGACAGAGACAGAGACAGAGACAGAGAGAGAGAGAGAGAGAGAGAGAGAGAGAGAGAGAGAGAGAGAGAGAGAGAGAGAGAGAGAGAGAGAGAGAGAGAGAGAGAGAGAGAGAGAGAGAGAGAGAGAGAGAGAGAGAGAGAGAGAGAGAGAGAGAGAGAGAGAGAGAGAGAGAGAGAGAGAGAGAGAGAGAGAGAGAGAGAGAGAGAGAGGGTGAATTAAGAAATGATTGAGAGGGTAGAGAGTGTCTCTGAGGAGTGACTGTCAGTATGCAGTGGCCTATGAAAGCAGCAGCACCTTCTCCAGAAAGAGGACATTACTCTCATCTACACTACATGACCAACAGTATGTGGACACCTGCTCGTCGACATTCTCATTCCAAAATCATGGGCATTAATATGGATTTGGTCCCCCCTTTGCTGCTATAACAGCCTAACTAACTCTTCTGGGAAGGCTTTCCACTAGACGTTGGAACATTGCTGCGGGGACTTGCTTCCATTCAGCCACAAGAGCATTAGTGAGGTTGGGCAATTAGGCCTGGCTCACAGTCTGTGTTCCAATTCATCCCAAAGGTGTTCGATGGGGTTGAGGTCAGGGCTCTGTGCAGGCCAGTCAAGTTCTTCCACACCGATCTCAACAAACCATTTCTGTATGGACCTCGCTTTGTGCACGGCGGCATTGTCATGCTGAAACAGGAAAGGGCCTTCTCCAAACTGTTGCCACAAAGTTGGAAGCACAGAATCGTCTAGAATGTCATTGTATGCTGTATTGTTAAGATTTCCCTTCACTGGAACTGAGGGGCCTAGGCCGAACCATGAAAAACAGCCCCAGACCATTTTTCCATCTCCACCAAACTTTATAGTTGGCACTATGCATTGGGGCAGGTATCCAAACCCAGAATGGTCCGTCTCACTGTGAGATGGTGAAGCGTGATTCATCACATTTCCACTGCTCCAGAGTCCAATGGCGGCGAGCTTTTACACCACTCCAGCCGATGCTTGACATTGCTCATGGTGATCTTAGACTTGTGTGCGGCTGCTCGGCAATGGAAACCCATTTCATGAAGCTCCCGACGAACAGTTCTTGTGCTGAAGTTGCTTCTGGAGGCAGTTTGGAACTCGGTAGTGAGTGCTGCAACCGAGGACAGATGATTTTTACGTGCTTCAGCACTCGGCGGTCCCATTCTGTGAGCTTGTGTTGCCTACCACTTCGCGGCTGAGCCGTTGTTGCTTCTAGAAGTTTCCACTTCACAGTAATAGCACTTACAGTTGACCGGGGCAGCTCTAGCAGAGCAGAAAAACTGACTTTTTGGAAAGTTGGCATCCTATGATGGTGCCACGTTGAAAGTCACTGAGCTCTTTAGTAAGGCCATTCTACTGCCAATGTTTGTATATGGAGATTGCATGGCTGTGTGCTCGATTTTATACCCCTGTCAGCAAAGGGTGTGGCTGAAATAGCCGAATCCAGTAATTGGAACGGATGTCCACATACTTTAGTATATATAGTATATATGTCACGCCCTGACTCTGGGGACTCTTATTTGTTGAGTCAGGGTGGGATTTTCTATGTTGTATTTTCTGTGGTTATATTCTAGTATGTGTATTTCTATGTTGGCCGGTGTGGTTCCCAATCAGAGGCAGCTGTCGCTTGTTGTCTCTGATTGGGGATCATACTTAGGCAGCCTATTGGCACTAGTGGGTTGTGGGATCTTGTTCCGTGTGAGGTATGTTGTTTGTGTACCTTGGACTTCACGTTTCGTTTCGTTTGTTGTTTTGTCGTTGTTTATTCGGTTCAAATAAACATGTATGCATATCACGCTGCGCCTTGGTCTGACCCGTCCTTCAACGAACGTGACAGTATAAACTAGAATAATGTCTATTAGGGCTGTCAAACGATTATCACATTTAATCGAGTTAATCTTATTCAGAATTTGCAAAAATTCAGCTGTAATTTAAGATGTTTTATACAAAAAGCATTACAAAGAATATTGCCATCTTGATTTTTTTTACAAAGTAACTGTAAGCTAAATCACTAAAATTGAAAAGCACCATTGTTGTTTTTAGCTGTATTGATTATGTGTTGTTAGTGTATTTTGAACGCTTTCATACAATGTGATTAATCGTGATAAAATAATGAGTACATTAAAATTACAATACGTTAACTCGATGAACTCTGACAGCCGTAGAAGTTTGCAGGTAACTGCCAAAATAAAGGAAACACCAACATAAAGCGTCTTAA
Source organism: Coregonus lavaretus (assembly GCF_964263955.1). Lineage (NCBI taxonomy): Eukaryota > Metazoa > Chordata > Actinopteri > Salmoniformes > Salmonidae > Coregonus > Coregonus lavaretus. The sequence goes on along the minus strand of NW_028165607.1, from coordinate 42,480 downwards.
TAGGGCGTTGGGCCACCACGAGCCAGAACAGCTTCAATACACCTTGGCATAGATTCTAGTATCTGGAACTCTATTGGAGTGATGTAATACCATTCTTCCACAAGAAATTCCATCATTTGGTGTAGGAAAGCGCTGTCTCAGGCGCCGCTCCAGAATTTCCCATTAGTGTTCAATTGGGTGACACACACACCCACACACACACACACACCCACACACACACACACATGCACACACACACACACACACACACACACACACACACACACACACACACACACACACACACACACACACACACACCTCACACAGACACACACACACTTTAAACCCCCATATGCTCCTTTGAGACCCTTCTTTCAAAGTCACTGAGATCTCTTCTTCTATCCATGGTAGCAAAATAATGGGCAACTGGGCATTTTTATTCATGACCTTAAGCATTATGGGATTTTAATTGCTTAATTAACTCAGGAACCACATCTGTGTTGAAGCACCTGCTTTTAATATACTTTGTATCCCTCATTTCCTCAAGTGTTTCCTTTATTTTGTCAGTTACCTGTACATATGCTATCTAGCAGATTATGTGTTGACATATTCTATTTCATGACTTCGGGCCAAATCTTAACTTCACCTAGTCATGCATTGTTGATGTCAATGGACGATTTCCCTGGCAACCAGAGGTATGCTGATCTAAAAGGTTTTGAGCCTTTGTATGTTGCTTTTCCTTTTCCATTTAATCTATGAGTCTGCATTTCTTTACTCCCTGTAGAATATCTCCTTGTGGAATATCTCCCTGTAGAATATATACTTGTGGAATATCTCCCTGTAGAATATCTCCCTGTGGAATATCTCCCTGTGGAATACCTCCCTGTGGAATATCTCCCTGTGGAATATCTCCCTGTGGAATATCTCCTTGTGGAATATCTCTCTGTAGAATATCTCCCTGTGGAATATCTCCCTGTGGAATATCTCCTTGTGGAATATCTCTCTGTAGAATATCTCCCTGTGGAATATCTCTCTGTAGAATATCTCCCTGTGGAATATCTACCTGTAGAATAGCTCATTGTGGAATATGTCCCTGTAGAATATCTCCTTGCAGAATATCTCCTTTTGGAATGTATCCTTGTGGAATATCTCCCTATAGAATATCTCCCTGTGGAATATATCCTTGTGGAATACCTCCCTGTAGAATATCTCTCTGTATGATATCTCTCTGTGGAATACCTCCCTGTAGAATATCTATCTGTGGAATACCTCCCTGTAGAATATCTTCCTGTAGAATATTTCCCTGTGGAATATACAGGGGTATTGTATAACTTGGTAGCTTGTGTATTAACATCTCAGATACCTACTGTGTTAGAATTGGAATTGTGCTTTATGTATTTTCTCCCAAGCAGGCAGTGTAGCTGTGAAAAGCTGATGACAGTGAGTCTGGGTAAAGAGTCACAATACAGCTGGATCTACCCAGACCTGCTTCTCGTTGTGGCTCACTTCTGTTCTCTGTCCTCTGATAATACCATCCATCCCTCGCTTCTAATGTCTACTCAGATCTCACTCCCCCCCCCCCCCCCCCCCCCCCCCTCCCCCGTCTCTCTGTCTCTCCCACTCCCCACCCTCCCTCTTTCTCCTTCACCCACTTTCTCTATCTCTCCCTTGTTCTCTTCCTCCCTCCCTTACTGTCTCTCTTTCTTTCCAAAATCAACTAATTTCTTGCTGGTTCTCCCCGTGGCGGTGGTTGTCAGTGAGCAGACGGGATTCCACCGGCTTTTAACAGCAGCGTTCCAACAGGGATTAACCCGTCTCCTCCAATTACCCAGAGAAATACTGATCGGAAAATGATTCTCATTACTGAAGCCTGAGTCACCTGTTCCTGCTATGAGCCTAGATAAAGATGATATCCTAGGGAAGGAGGGAGGGAGGGAGGGAGGGAGGGAGGGAGGGAGGGAGGGAGGGAGGGAGGGAGGGAGGCAGAGAGAGAGAGAGAAAGAGAGTGAGAAGAAAAGAGAGAGGGGGAGAGAGAGAGATAGGAAGGAGAGTAAATGAGAAAGAGGAAGGTGGGGAGTGAGGAGTCACACAGAGATAGGTCCCGGGGAGTGTGTGGGCGGGAAAATGTGTGCTTGTCAGAAAGTTAGGTGAACACTGTCCAGAGCTCCCTGGGGTAAGCTTTTGGGGATGGTGTAGAGTAGTGGTGTTTTACTGCAGTTATTAACATGTCCTCCCCGGGCCTGCACACTGACACTCTGCTACACAGAGACAGGACTACCATACTGCATTACTACTACTACAACATACTGTGTGGACTGGTGGTGTACTGCAGTTGAACCATTTCATTTCCCTCCACTTTTATATAAAGATGAAGACTGTGTGTGTGTGTATGGGTGTGTGTGGGTTTGTGTATGATACCGGACACACATTTGATATGTGTATACATATACGTCTGACAAGGTATTAAAACAACGTATATGTGTGTGTGTGTGTGTGTGTGTGTTAGGTATGCGTATCCTGGTGACCCTCCTCCTGGACACCCTGCCCATGCTGGGGAACGTCCTGCTCCTCTGTTTCTTCGTCTTCTTCATCTTCGGCATCGTGGGCGTGCAGCTGTGGGCGGGGCTACTGAGGAACCGCTGCTTCCTGCCCCATAACTTCTCACTGTGAGTAACACTATGATTGTGTGTGTGTGTGTGTGTGTGTGTGTGTGTGTGTGTGTGTGTGTGTGTGTGTTTGTGTGTGTGTGTGTGTGTGTGTGTGTGTGTGTGTGTGTGTGTGTGTGTGTGTGTGTGTGTGTGTGTGTGTGTGTGTGTGTGTGTGTGTGTGTGTGTGTGTGTGTGTGTGTGTGTGTGTGTGTGTGTGTGTGTGTGTGTGTGTGTGTGTGTGTGCGTGCGTGTGTTGGTCCACTTCTCCATCAGAGTGTTCAGACTAGGGGTGAGGAATAGAGTTTGGGGGATTAGACGGTAGGATAGGGTCCAACGATACCAGAGCATCGGCTTTCGGACCAACAGGCTCCAAGACAGCTTCTGCCACCAAGGTATAAGATTGCTAAATAGTCATATGACTGCTAAATAGTCATAAGACTGCTAAATAGTCATAAGACTGCTAAATAGTTAATTAAATAGTTACCCGAACAATCTGCATTGACCCTATCTGGCGCTGACTCTATGAACACTCACAAGACTATACACTGATAGTACAGAACACTAGGAACACCTGCTCTTTCCATGACGTAGACTGACCAGGTGAATCCAGGTGAAAGCTATGATCCCTTATTGATGTCACTTGTTAAATCCACTTCAATCAGTCTAGATGAAGGGGAGAAGACAGGTTAAAGAAGGATTTTTAAGCCTTGAGACAATTGACATGGATTGTGTATGTGTGCCATTCAGAGGGTGAATGGGCAAGATTGAAGTGCCTTTGAACAGGGTATGGTAGTAGGTGCCAGGCGCAATGGTTTGTGTCAAGAACTGTAACTATGCTGGGTTTTTCATGCTCAACAATTTCCCATGTGTGTCAAGAATGGTCCACCACCCAAAGGACATCCAGCCAACTTGACACAACCGTGGGAAGCATTGGAGTCAACATGAGCCAGCATCCCTGTGGAACACTTTTGACACCTTGTACAGTCCATGCCCCGACGAATTGAGGCTGTTCTGAGGGCAAAAGGGGGTGCAACTCAATATTAGGAAGGTGTTTCTAATGTTTTCTACACTCAGTGTATATACACACTACATGCACACACACTCACACACACTACGCTGTCATTCTCACCCCCCCCCCCCCCCCCCCCACACACACACACGTGCACAAACACACGCACACACACACAATCATCATATACTGCTGCTACTCTGTTCTTTATTTTTATTATTATAATCTATCCTGATGCCTAGTCACTTTACCCTGCCTTTATATACATATCTACCTCAAATACCTTATTATAATCTATCCTGATGCCTAGTCACTTTACCCTGCCTTTATGTACATATCTACCTCAAATACCTTATTATTATCTATCCTGATGCCTAGTCACTTTACCCTGCCTTTATGTACATATCTACCTCAAATACCTTATTATAATCTATCCTGATGCCTAGTCACTTTACCCTGCCTTTATGTACATATCTACCTCAAATACCTTATTATAATCTATCCTGATGCCTAGTCACTTTACCCTGCCTTTATGTACATATCTACCTCAAATACCTTATTATAATCTATCCTGATGCCTTGTCACTTTACCCTGCCTTTATGTACATATCTACCTCAAATAACTTATTATTATCTATCCTGATGCCTAGTCACTTTACCCTGCCTTTATGTACATATCTACCTCAAATACCTTATTATTATCTATCCTGATGCCTAGTCACTTTACCCTGCCTTTATGTACATATCTACCTCAAATACCTTATTATAATCTATCCTGATGCCTAGTCACTTTACCCTGCCTTTATGTACATATCTACCTCAAATACCTTATTATTATCTATCCTGATGCCTAGTCACTTTACCCTGCCTTTATGTACATATCTACCTCAAATACCTTATTATAATCTATCCTGATGCCTAGTCACTTTACCCTGCCTTTATGTACATATCTACCTCAAATACCTTATTATAATCTATCCTGATGCCTAGTCACTTTACCCTGCCTTTATGTACATATCTACCTCCACATTGATCTGGTACTGGTACTCCCTGTATATAGCTCCACATTGATCTGGTACTGGTACTCCCTGTATATAGCTCCACATTGATCTGGTACTGGTACTCCCTGTATATAACTCCACATTGATCTGGTTCTGGTACTCCCTGTATATAGCTCCATGTATTTTATTCCTCTGATTAAACCCCCTCCAACACAGACTGACTCGCCAGTGGAAGCTGTTGCATAATGCCATCATAAAGTGTGAAATAGCTTAAATAGTTTAAATAAATAAATAAATGTGTGTGTTAGCAAAAACATATATACCAGCAGGACTAGAGGGAGGATTTGGCCACTTTAAGACACTTGTGTCGCTAATGCAGCGAAATACACACACACACACACACACACATACACACACACAGGACACACACACGGGACACACACACACAGACGAGGGACAAACGTGCACAACAGTGTAGGGAACAGTGATGAAAACCCTATCATCTAGATGGTTGATGCTACAACGACCATAACACCTGCTACGCTAACCTAGCTATTATCCACTGTTCCCTCTCTCCTGCAGCCCTCTATCCGTCGAACTGGGCAACTACTACCACACGGAGAACGATGACGAGAGCCCCTTCATCTGCTCCATGCCCAGGGAGAATGGCATGCGTCTGTGTTCCTCTGTGCCCACCCTGTATGAGGAGGGAGGTCTCCAGTGCCAGGTGGACATGAACTCCTACAACAGCACGGACAACACCACCTGTGTCAACTGGAACCAGTACTATAGTAACTGCTCAGGTGGACACGTCAACCCCTTCAAAGGGGCCATCAACTTTGATAACATCTGCTACGCCTGGATCGCCATCTTTCAGGTGAAGGAATGGCGTGGGCGTGCATGTATACATATGGATTGCACGTACGTGTATGTGTAATCACGTGCACACAGAACCACACATGCACATGGACACTCCACAAAGGAGAGTCAATACTGTTGGCCCATAAAAACTAAAGGTGTTTAAAGGTCCAGGACGGCAGTACTTCAGAAGGGTCTCAGGGAGATAGCATTACGTTGGTACTTTCATTGTTGGCACCGGGGTTAGAGACAGCTGATCTTTGGAAAGTGGATTTACTCTACACTCTACATCTTCTTCAAATATACCCTTTGAAGCTTCGTTTTTGAAGTATGCCCAAACAGTTGACCACTTGACTGATCCCTCCTTAAGACTTTGATGTAACTGTTGTCCTGTCCAGGGTTAGGGTGTGTTAGGGTTTGTTAGGGTGTGTTAGGGTGTGTTAGAGTGTGTTAGGGTGTGTTAGGATGTGTTAGGATGTGTTAGGGTCTGTTAGGGTGTGTTAGGATGTGTTAGGGTGTGTTAGGATGTGTTAGGATGTGTTAGGATGTGTTAGGGTGTGTTAGGATGTGTTAGGATGTGTTAGGGTGTGTTAGGATGTGTTAGGGTGTGTTAGGATGTGTTCGGATGTGTTAGGGTGTGTTAGGATGTGTTAGGGTGTGTTAGAGTGTGTTAGGGTGTGTTAGGGTGTGTTAGAGTGTGTTAGGATGTGTTAGGGTGTGTTAGGGTCTTTTAGGGTGTGTTAGGGTGTGTTAGGGTGTGTTAGGATGTGTTAGAGTGTGTTAGGGTCTGTTAGGGTGTGTTAGGATGTGTTAGGGTGTGTTAGGGTGTGTTAGGATGTGTTAGGGTGTGTTAGGGTGTGTTAGAGTGTGTTAGGGTGTGTTAGAGTGTGTTAGGGTGTGTTAGGGTGTGTTAGGTTGTATGAGACAGTGACAGAGAGGGCAATTGGTTGTTCTGCTGCTGTGTCTAAGTAGGGATTGGTAGAGGAACAAAGATTATGGCGATGGAAGCAAAGTGAAGCTCTTCATTTCATCTCTGTCAGTTACTGAGTCTTTACTGACTTTACAGACTGTTTAATCAGAGGATTGAGGATTTCCCCGCATAACTTCCTGGCAGTGGTGCTGTTGTCTGTTGTATCAGGGTGAAACTCAAACGGACAGATAAAAAGACAGAGGTAGAGTGTGATGTGAATGCTGCACTGGGGAGGGGTTGGAAATGAAAATGTCTGACATACTGTCTGTTTCTGTTGCTCTCTCTCTCTCTCTCCCTCTCTCTCTGTCTCTTTCTCTCTCACACTCTCTCTCTCTGTCTCTCTCTCTCTCTCTGTCTCTCTCTGTCTCTCTCTCTCTCTGTCACACACACTCACTCTCTCTCTCTCTCTCTCTCTCTCTCTCTCTCTCTCTCTCTCTCTCTCTCTCTCTCTCTCTCTGTCTCTCTCTCTCTCTCTCTCTCTCACACACACTCTCTCTCTCACACTCTCTGTCTCTCTCTCTGTCTCTTTCTCTGTCACTCTCTCCCATCCTCTCTCTCTCTCTCTCTGTCTCTCACACTCTCTCTCTCTGTCTCTTTCTCTCTCTCTCTCTCTCTCTCTCTCTCTCTCTCTCTCTCTCTCTCTCTCTCTCTCTCTCTCTCTCTCTCTCTCTCTCTCTCTCTCTCTCTCTCACTCTCACTCACTCACTCACTCACTCACTCACTCACTCTGTCTCTGTCTCTCTCTCCCCCTCCTCTCTCGCTGTGTCTCTAGGTGATCACTCTGGAGGGATGGGTGGACATCATGTACTTTGTGATGGATTCTCACTCCTTCTACAACTTCATCTACTTCATCCTCCTCATCATTGTAAGAGACCAAATGAGAGAGAGAGAGTGTGTACGTGTGTGTACGTGTGTGAGTAGCAGAATACAATGCCATAGGCATAGCTACTTATTCAAACACCTAGCAAACTCCTGACTCCTGAATGCCCTCCAAGGCCCTTATGTAAAGAGAAGTCTGCTTCCAGAAACATGTCTCAGAACACCACGCATCATCTGTTCAGTCTGATACTCCCTCACAACTACACAGTACACAGCCTGGTGATAGAGTACAGTATTATCTCCTCAACCACACCTTCACAGAGTAGCTAACTTGGGAGTGCTGGTTCACAGAGCTGGGGGAGCTGGTTCACAGAGGCTGGGAGGCTAGCCACTAGCTAACCTGGGAGAGCTGGTTCACAGAGCTGGGGGAGCTGGTTCACAGAGATGGGGGAGCTGGTTCAAAGAGCCTGGGAGGCTAGCCGCTAGCTAACCTGGGGGACTGTCTGTTATTTGTATGTTAAACTCACAGTGGAGATGTAGCTGAAAAACTCCCCAAAGTGGATGGGGAGAGACTCTAACTCTGTGTGTGTTTCTGGTTGTCCCTATCCTAACTCTGTGTGTGTTTCTAGTTGTCTCTATCCTAACTCTCTGTGTGTTTCTGGTTGTCCCTATCATAACTCTGTGTGTTTCCGGTTGTTCCTATCCTAACTCTGTGTGTTTCTGGTTGTCCCTATCCTAACTCTGTGTGTTTCTGGTTGTCCCTATCCTAACTCTGTGTGTGTTTTTAGTTGTCCATATCCTAACTCTGTGTGTGTTTCTGGTTGTCCCTATCCTAACTCTGTGTGTTTCTGGTTGTCCCTATCCTAACTCTGTGTGTTTCTGGTTGTCCCTATCCTAACTCTGTGTGTGTTTCTAGTTTTCCCTATAATAACTCTGTGTGTGTTTCTAGCTGTCCCTATCCTAACTCTGTGAGTGTTTCTAGTTGTCCCTACCCTAACTATGTGTGTATCTGGTTGTCCATATCCTAACAATGTGTGTATCTGGTTGTCCCTCTCTAGATTGACTCTTTCTAGAGACTCTAACTATGTGTGTTTGTGGTTGTCCCTCTCTTAACTCTGTGTGTGTTTCTGGTTGTCCCTCTCCTAACTCTGTGTGTGTTTCTGGTTGTCACACTTCTCTTCTTAAAATCTGATTTTAAACCTAACCCTAACCTTAACACTAACCTTAACCATACTGCTAACCTTGGGCCTAGCCCTAACCTTAAATTAAGACAAAAAATCAAATGTTTGTTTTCATGAATCTTTACAATACAGACAATGTTGACTTTGTGGCTGTAGTAACTAGTGACAACCCCTAACTCTGTGTGGTTGTGGTTGTCCCTCTCCAGATTGACTCTTTCTAGTTTAGTTTAGGGCTTTTTTTAGCACAAAAAAAGAACGATAAACAGTGCAGATAAAAGCAATGTAAAAAGGTGTGCAGGACTCTTTCTAGAGACCAACTCTTTGTTTGTTACTACTCCAGATTGGCTCTTTCTTCATGATCAACCTGTGTCTGGTCGTCATCGCCACCCAGTTCAGTGAGACAAAGCAGAGGGAGAGCCAGCTGATGAGGGAACAGCGCATCCGTTTCCTGTCCAATGCTAGTACCCTGGCCTCCTTCTCTGAGCCGGGCTCCTGCTACGACGAGCTCCTCAAACTCCTTGTCCACGTCATTCGGAATGGGTTCAGGCAGGTGGCCCATGTCTGCCGGGCCGTGATGCGCCGTGCTGGGATGAACATTGCAGCCTCTCCCCCTGCCCTGGAGAGAGAGAGGGAGAGGGGGAGCCAGAGAAAGAGGAGGAAGGCTTCCAGACAGGGTTCTGTGGTCTCCAGAAAAGTGTCTATGTCCGTTCATTACTTGGTTCACCAAAATCACCATCACCATTATCACTATCACTTAGTAAACGGGAGTGTGAGAGGGAGACTAGGGGGGAGAGGGGTGGCGGGGGTCGGGGGAGGAGGAGGGGATGTGGAGACGGGTTCCCATAGCAACAACGGGGGCACTGGACGTCTCATGCTGGGTCCTCCTCCATTGCCGACCTCTGACGTGAACTTGGCGACCCCGGTGTCACCAGACAATCCCGCTCCGGAAACCAACGGTGGCGACTCGTCATCAGTGCGGAGTACATTCCACACAGACTGCCACCTGGAGCCCAGCACCCCCACTGCCCTCGCCCCTACCCCTAGTCCCTTCTCCCTGACCCCTACGCCCATGTCCAGGCCTATGAAGAGGAACTCAGTGCCCTTCGCTGGTTCCGGACCTAAAAACTACCCCACCCTACAGCCCAGGGCACTAATGGAGTCTAGAAGTGGCAGTGTTACAGCTAGTACCATCAGTAATATAAACCTCAATATACCACCTCTACCCCTGGAGAGAAGATCACAGAGTTTTGTAGACACACACACCCCCACAGGTACGCCATTAAACACACACAAACCATGTGAGAAGGACAGAAGTTAGAGGTGTGGTTAGACTGGTGTTTTTGTCTTGTTTTAATTGAACTGTGATGATATAGTGAATAAAAAGGGAACGTTGCTTTTTCTGAGGTGCAATATCAACAAATGTGCTGATGTGATATAGCTTCTCCATCCCTCCGTCCCTCCCTCCAGCCCAGCTCTCCTGCCGTGACCTGAGTGCCATCGGAACCCTGGACC
>NW_028165607.1:22500-27500 GCF_964263955.1 Coregonus lavaretus | reverse complement strand
TAGAATAGTAAAACAAATAAAAATAATTAAGAAGATGTGCATTTTCTCCTGACTATGTGTTCCTAGACACTGTGGGGGGGGGGGGGGTTGCTCTTAATGTTTTGTACACTCAGTGTATACAGTGCCTTCAGAAAGTGCCTTCAGAAAGTATTCACACCCCTTGACCTTTTCCACATTTTGGTGTGTTACAAAGTGGATTAAAATGGATTTAATTGTCGTTTTTTGTCAACGATCTACACAAACTACTCTGTAATGTCAAAGTGGAAGAAAAATGCAAAAAAAATAAATGGAAAATGGAAAATTAAACACTAATATATCTTGATTAGATAAGTAGTCAACTCCCTGAGTAAATGCATGTTAGAATTACCTTTCTGGGTACGTTTCTAAGAGCTTTGCCCATTATTCTTTGCCCAAAATGCTAGACAGACATTTTCAAGTCTTGCAATAGATTTTCAAGCCGATTTAACTCAAAACTGTAACTAGGCCTCTCAGGAACATTCAATGGCATCTTGATAAGCAACTCCAGTGTATATTTGGCCTTGTGTTTTAGGTAATTGTCCTGCCGAAAGGTGAATTTGTCTCCCAGTGTCTGTTGGAAAGCAGACTAAACCAGGTTTTCCTCTAGGATTTTGCCTCTGCTTAGCTCTATTCCATTTATTTTTATCAACAAAAAAAACTCCCTACTCCTTGCTGATTACAAGCATACCCATAACATGATGCAGCCACCAGCATGCTTGAAAATATGAAGAGTGGTACTCAGTGTTGTGTTGTGTGGATTTGCCCCAAACATAACGTTTGTATTCAGGACAGAAAATGTACTTCTTCATCTTTTGCAGTATTACTTTAGTGCCTTATTGCAAACAGGATGCATGTTTTGGAATATTTTTATTCTGTACAGGCTTCCTTCTTTTCACTCTGTCATTTATGTTAGTATTGTGGAGTAATGTTGTTGATCCATCCTCAGTTATCTTCTAAACAGCCATCAAACTCTGACAGTGTTTTAAAATCACCATTGGCCTCATGGTGAAATCCCTGAGCAGTTTCCTTCCTCTCCCGCAACTGAGTTAGGAAGGGCTACTGTATCTTTGTAGTGACTTGGTGTATTGATACACCAGCCAAAGTGTAATTAATAACTGCACCAGTACAGTGATAGTACTTGCATACTTGCATAGTAGCAATATCAAAAACAGAAAGTGTCCAGATAAAAATATGTTATAAATATTTGATCATTATTAGATGATGCTTTCCTGACACACTTGTCTAAATTGATGGGTCATGTGAAGGAAATGCTATAACCACCCCTCACCCACATCTAGCTAAGTGGATCGGTCACTATTGTCTAGACATGTACACATGTTCATGAAATACAATCGATGGCCTTAATCACCCCCAGACACACCTGCTAATTTGATGGGTCATGTAATAATCTGGCCAAAGTGGAGTCTTTTGTTGAGACATGTAACTAGCTAGGTAGCTAGTTAGCTAAACAATGAACCGGCATAACCCCAACTCATACTACTACCAATACAAACATTGTCATAGCTGTAGTATGACTCTGCAGGTTGCTAAAGCTAACAAACTAGTTTAATGTTAACTAGCTAACATTAGGCTATAATTAGCAATGCAAATGATTTTCTGATTCGAATAATGTTACTACACAGATCATGCACGTAACGTTAGCTAGCGAGCCAGCAAGCTCACTAACATTATGCTTTAACTTGCAATAAAAATGACTTTCTGACAAAATTAGAAACTTATATCTGGAAAATGTTGCTAGACTCTTACCCGTATACATGAATGAACGCTTCACGGCAGACTGGAACCATTTAACTCTGTTTTGTTTGTAGCTACATCTTGTTTGGCCAACTTTGTGTCAAGTCACTCCGGTTCATACTGACCGTGGCGTGTGCAGAAAGTAGCCCATCAATTTTTCCTACTGATCTGGCGCGGTAGAAAGGACTGTCAACACATACTGAACAGCTCACGTTATAGACAGAAGCGGGCTACATGGCAGACAAATCCAAACTCATCTCCCGGCATGTCCAGCCCATCCATTATCTCAGGCAATCATGGCTAGTGGGAAGGTTCCTGTCTTTTTCCATGGCTAAACCAACTAGGCTCCTAATTTAACAATTTGTTTCATATTTATGGATGGAATACACATTTTTTATTAAGGCACATGAAAGTTCACATGTTCTAGAAGGCATTTCTGCCAAAAAAACACATTCGGATAAAAAAGTAATGTTAACGTTCAAATGCTGCTCCTGTGAAGTAGTGATGTGCGCAGTGGCGACCCTTCATTCAATGTAAACAATGTAAAAATAAATAAAAATTATTGAGTTAATAAAGCCACATACAAACATGGTCTCTTTTTTTCTTTCTTGAGTAAGGCAGCTCCAAAATGCAGGTGTTTCAGCCTAGCTCAGTGCTTTCTGTGGTGGTGTGCATGTAGCCTATAACCTGTTTTAGAGAAATGTAATCATTGAATTTTGTAAGAGCTTTCATTGTCTGCTTATATGCCCCCTTTATTTATCCTACAGTTCTGACTTGGTCTAGAGGGAGAACACTGTAAGAACGGCCCATGTTCTGAATTCTGTCACTGTACATTTCAAAAGTGCCAAACAAATAGTTATATTGACTACGTCCGTCCTAGCTCTCTCATTAATGTCTTAATCGAAATTACAGATTGCCTCTTATCCGATTGTCGTCCCCTTATGCCGGAGTTTGTACATATCAATTGTCATAAAGAAACCACATTTGTTTAAGCAAGTCAGCTGTATCAGCTATGTTCTTTTAAAAGGCAGTAAATGAGGCTGAATGAACTGTTTCGCTGCCAGACAAGGCTCCGCTGATAGCCAGGTGTAGCAGTGGTAAGGTGTTGGGACTCTGCTGTTGGGACAGCTTTATGTAGGCCCTAACAATTTGTGGGCACCGTTTGTCACCGTTATAGTGCAATTAATGTATTGCTTGGTGTTGTGTTGTGGCTTTGCTGTTTTTTTTGGCCCCACCAAGATTTACATGCTAAAATCGCCACTGGACGTGCGACATACGCCTAGTTTCCTGAAACGAGTCACAATTGTGTGTGGGGTACAGAGATGGGGTAGTCCTAAAAAAAAATATGTTAAACACTATTATTGCACACAGAGTGAAGTGAGTCCATGCAACTTAGTATGTGACTTGTTAATACATTTTTACTCCTGAACTTATTTAGGCTTGCCATAACAAAAAGTTTTCAGTGTTTCATTTTTTTATGAATTTGCAAACATTTCTAAAAACACATTTTGACATTATGGGGTACTGTGTGTGCATCAGACACAAAATCTGAATGTAATAGTCAAGGGGTGTGAATACTTTCTGGTTATGACGGTCTTCATCCATAATCGTCTGTTACATGATTACCAGCCCATCAGTCATTGGGTCTCTGCATATGTGGTTTCTATCAAACATACAAAAAAAGGGTCAGGCAAAGAGTGACGTAATCCACTCTTGGACAATGTGTTACATGCACAGACACACACAGGCACACACACGCACGTGTGGTTCGCGTGTACGCCTGTTGCCGTACGCCTGTTGCCTTTGCACTCCCTGTTGTAGATACATCAGCTGCAAGCTGACATACTCCAGACCTCTGATCTCTGCTTCTTATCACACACAGACACAACCTGAAACGCCCAGCTTGAAGTTCAAGAAACTCCTTACGCAGCAAGGTTAGGACAGGAGGAGGGGGAGAGGGGAGGGAGGGAGGAGGGGGAGAGGGGAGGGAGGGAGGAGGGGGAGAAGGGGTGGAGGGAGGAGGGAAAGAGGGGGTGGAGGGAGAGAGGAGGGAGGAAGGGGAGAGGGGGTGGAGGGAGGAGGGGGAGGAGGGGGAGAGGGGGTGGAGGGAGGAGGGAAAGAGGGGGTGGAGGGAGGAGGGAGGAGGGAGGAGGGAGGAAGGGGAGAGGGGGTGGAGGGAGGAGGGGGAGGAGGGGGAGAGGGGGTGGAGGGAGGGGGGGAGGAGGGGGAGAGGGGGTGGAGGGAGGAGGGGGTAGAGGGAGGAGGGGGAGAGGGGGTGGAGGGAGGAGGGGGAGGAGGGAGGGAGGAGGTAGAGGGAGGAGGGGGAGGAGGGGGAGAGGGGATGGAGGGAGAGAGGGGGTAGAGGGAGTAGGGGGTGGAGGGAGGAGGAGGGGGAGAGAGGATGGAAGGAGGAGGGAGAGAGGGGGTAGAGGGAGGAGGGGGAGGAGGGAGAGAGGAGGGAGAGAGGGGGAGGAGGGGGAGAGGGGGAGGATGGATGGAGGATGTATCTTTGTATCTGCTCTCTCTCCACAGTTACTGTGGTGTGTGTGTTTGTCCTGCTGCCAACTACATGAGACAAGCTGCTCTCTTTAATCAGAGGGTAGTTTTCTTCTTTACATGAAGGAGTCACTCTCTTGTCCTTTACAGTAAACCAGTGTGTGAGGGTATTGGCCGTTCAACCCCTCCCACCCATCCCTTGGCATCCATCCATCCATCTCTCTTCCTTCCTCTATTTGACTCTTCTGTCTTTCCTCTCAGCAGTGGTTTGCTTTCCCCCAACCTTCTCTCACTCTCTCTCTCGTTCTCTCTCGCTCTCCATCTTTCTTTCTCTCTCTCTTTGTTATTCTACAGTTTACATCTTGTCAATAAGGAAACTGAGGTTTCAGGCTCTGGGAAGGGAGGGAGGGAGGTGGTGTGGCAGCCGTCTTGTCTTCCAGGTCTACATTACTCTTGTCAATTAGGATAAATATTATCTCAGCTCACAGAATGTAACACCAGTGGAGAGTCAATCGACTTTTCCTCTTTTTAGCGATAGGTCAAATGTAGGGGCGTCAGGTCATTAGAATATTTTGGGGCGTGGTTTGTTTACAGCTCATTTTGTGTAGCCGTGAGTGAGAGTGTCATTCCAGTTTCTTTAATCTGTTATGTTATGCTATTACATGCTGTATATGATTATGGCCAGTGACTGTGTCTTGTGAAACTCAAATATGGCGTTTTGTCAATTGAGA
>NW_028165607.1:15000-20000 GCF_964263955.1 Coregonus lavaretus | reverse complement strand
TACAACATCTTCGACGGAATCATAGTGGTCATCAGGTAAGCAAGGCAAATTGACAAATTAATGTATAACTTATGGCACACTGCCAGTCTTAATATTGGTAGGGCATCACTCTTCAGATCAGGGCCCGTATCCACAAAGCCTCTCAGAGTAGGAATGCGGATCTAGAATCAGGCCCCCACCTGTCCATATCACGGCATTCATTATGATCTAAAAGGTGAAACTGATCCTAGATCACCACTCCTACTCTGAGATGCTTTGAGGACACGGGCCCACGTTTGTCTTACCAATAAATGGTTGATCCTATAACCGACGGCGTCCTATCTCTCTCCCCAGTGTGTGGGAGATCGTGGGCCAGCAGGGCGGTGGTCTGTCTGTGTTGCGAACCTTCAGACTGATGCGTGTGTTGAAGCTGGTGCGCTTCATGCCTGCTCTGCAGAGACAGCTGGTGGTGCTGATGAAGACCATGGACAACGTGGCCACCTTCTGTATGCTACTCATGTTGTTCATCTTCATCTTCAGGTAGCTATTGACTTTCCAAGAATGGAATTAAAAGGGCTTTGGATACAAGCTGACACACATTTTTATAGAAAGAAAGGGGGGTAGCCTTTATCGTCCTCGTCTTAAAGTTATGAGCTAAAGAAGGAGGAGGAGAGGAGAGACAAATGAGGAGGAAAGGAGTTAGAGAAGTGAGTGGGGTAGAGTTGGGACTGTATTCAGTTAGAAAGGAGTATTGGTCTAATGGAGAGTACTAAAGATTACTGGTCTAATTGAGAGTACTAAAGATAATTGGACAAATGGAGAGTACTAAAGAGTACTGGTCTAATGGAGAGTACTAAAGAGTACTGGTCTAATGGAGAGTACTCAAGAGTAATGATCTAATGATGAGTACTAAATAGTACTGGTCTAATGGAGAGTACTAAAGAGTACTGGTCTAATTGAGAGTACTAAAGAGTACTGGTCTAATGGAGAGTAATAAAGTGTACTGGTCTAATGGAGAGAACTAAAAAGTACTAGTCTAATGTAGAGTACTAAAGAGTACTGGTCTAATGGAGAGTACTAAAGAGTACTGGTATAATGGAGATAACTAAAGAGAACTGGTCTAATTGAGAGTACTAAAGAGTACTGGTCTAATGGAGAGGACTAAAGAGTACTGGTCTAATGGAGAGTACTAAAGAGTACTGGTCTAATGGAGAGTACTAAAGAGTAATGGTCTAATGGAGAGTACTAAAGAGTCCTGGTCTAATGGAGAGTACTAAAGAGTACTGGTCTAATGGAGAGTACTAAAGAGTACTGGTCTAATGGAGAGTACTAAAGAGTAATGGTCTAATGGAGAGTACTAAAGAGTAATGGTCTAATGGAGAGTACTAAAGAGTACTGGTCTAATGGAGAGTACTAAAGAGTAATGGTCTAATTGAGAGTACTAAAGAGTACTGGTCTAATGGAGAGTACTAAAGAGTAATGGTCTAATGGAGAGTACTAAAGAGTAGAGTACTGGTCTAATGGAGAGTCCTAAAAACTACTGGTCTAATGGAGAGTACTAAAGAGTAATGGTCTAATTGAGAGTACTAAAGAGTAATGATCTAATGGAGAGTACTAAAGAGTAATGGTCTAATTGAGAGTACTAAAGAGTAATGATCTAATGGAGAGTACTAAAGAGTAATGGTCTAATTGAGAGTACTAAAGAGTAATGGTCTAATGGAGAGTACTAAATAGTACTGGTCTAATGGAGAGTACTAAAGAGTACTGGTCAAATGGAGAGTACTAAAGAGTACTGGTCTAATGGAGAGTAATAAAGTGTACTGGTCTACTGGAGATTACTAAAGAGTAATGGTCTAATGGAGAGTACTAAAGAGTACCGGTCTAATGGAGAGTACTAAATAGTACTGGTCAAATGGAGAGTACTAAACAGTAGTGATCTAATGGAGAGTAATAAAGTGTACTGGTCTAATGGAGAGAACTAAAAAGTACTAGTCTAATGTAGAGTACTAAAGAGTACTGGTCTAATGGAGAGTTCTAATGAGTACTGGTCTAATGGAGAGTACTAAAGAGTACTAGTCTAATGTAGAGTACTAAAGAGTAATGATCTAATGGAGAGTACTAATGAGTATTGGTCTAATTGAGAGTACTAAAGAATACTAGTCTAATGGAGAGTACTAAAGCATATTGGTACAATAGAAAGTACTAAGTAGTATTGGTCTAATGGAGAGTACTAAAGAGTATTGGTCTAATGGTGAGTTCTAAAGAGTATTGGTCTAATGAAGAGTGTTAGCGAGTATTGGTCTAATGTAGAGTGCTAACGATTATTGATCTAAAGTAGACTACTAAAAATTGTTGGTTTTTGGAGAGTACTTAATAGTATTGTTCTAATGGAGAGTACTAAATAGTATTGGTCTAATGGAGAGTACTAAAAAGGATTGGTTTAATGTAAAGTACTAAAGAGTTTTGGTCAAATGGTGAACACTAAAGATTATTGGTGTAATGGTGAGTACACAAGTGTATTGGTCTAATACAGATTACTAAAAAGTACTGGTCTAATTGAGAGTACAAAAGAGTATTGGTCTACTGTAGAATACTAAAGAGTATTGGTCTAATGGAGAGTACTAAAGAGCATTGGTCTAATAGAGAGTATTAAAGAGTAATGGTCTAATGGAGAGTATAAATTGTATTGGTACTATTAAATTTACTAAGTAGTATTGATCTTATGGCGAATACTAAAGAGTATTGGTCTAATGGTGAGTTCGAAAGAGTATTGGTATAATGGAGAGTATTAAAGAGTATTGGTACTATTAAACGTACTAAGTAGTATTGATCTTATGGCGAGTACTAATGAGTATTGGTCTAATGGTGAGTTCTAAAGAGTATTGGTATAAGGAGCGTACTAAATAGTATTGGTCTAATGTTGAGTGATAACGAGTATTTGTCTAATGTAGAGTGCTAATGAGTATTGGTCTATTGGAGAGTACTAAATAATATTGGTCTAATGGAGAGTTCTTGGCAGTATTGGTCTAATGTAGAGTACTAAATAGTATTCGTCTAATGGAGAGTACTAAAGAGTATTGGTCTAATGTAGAGTACTAAATAGTGTTGGTCTAATGGAGAGTGCTAAATATTATTGGTCTAATTGAGAGTACTAAAGAGTACTGGTCTAATGGAGAGTACTACATGGTACTTGTCTAATAGAGAGTACTAAATAGTACTGATCTAATGAACAGTACTAACGAGTACTGGTCTAATGGTGAGTACTAAAGATTGTTGGTCTTTTTGAGAGTACTAAAGATTATTGGTCTAATGGAGAGTACTACATAGTATTTGTGTAATGGAGAGTACTAAAGAATATTGGTACAATGGAAAGTACTAAATAGTGTTGGTCTAATGGAGAGTACTAAGTAGTATTGGTCAATTGGTGAACACTGAAGATTGTTGGTTTAATGGTGAGTACAAAAGTGTATTGGTTTAATGGCGAGTTCTAAAGAGTACTAGTCTAATGGAGAGTACTAAAGAGTACTGGTGTAATGGAGAGTACTAAATAGTATTTGTGTAATGGAGAGTACTAAGTAGTATTGGTCAATTGGTGAACACTGAAGATTGTTGGTTTAATGGTGAGTACAAAAGTGTATTGGTTTAATGGCGAGTTCTAAAGAGTACTAGTCTAATGGAGAGTACTAAAGAGTACTGGTGTAATGGAGAGTACTAAATAGTATTTGTGTAATGGAGAGTACTAAAGAATATTGGTACAATGGAAAGTACTAAATAGTGTTGGTCTAATGGAGAGTACTAAGTAGTATTGGTCAATTGGTGAACACTAAAGATTGTTGGTGTAATGGTGAGTACACAAGTGTATTGGTTTAATGGCGAGTTCTAAAGAGTAGTAGTCTAATGGAGAGTACTAAAGAGTACTAGTGTAATGGAGAGTACTACAGAGTACTGGTCTAATGGAAATTGCTTTAGAGTACTGGTCTAATGGTGAGTACTAAAGATTGTTGGTCTTTTGGAGAGTACTAAATAGTGTTGGTCAAATGGAGAGAACTAAAGAGTATTGGTCTAATGTAGAGTTCTAAAGAGTATTGGTCTAATGTAGGGTACTAAAGAGTTTTCATCTAATGGAGAGTACTAAAGAGTATTGGTCTAATGGAGAGTACTAAAGAGTACTGGTCTAATGGAGAGTACTAAAGAGTACTGGTCTAATGGAGAGTACTAAAGAGTATTGGTCTAGTGGAGAGTATTACAGAGTATTGGTGCAATGATAAGTACTAAGTAGGATTCGTCTAATGGAGAATACTAAAGAGTATTGGTCTAATGTAGACTACTAAAATGTATTGGTCTAATGGAGAGTACTAAAGAGTGTGGATCTAATGTAGAGTACTAAAGAGTACTGGTCTAATGGAGAGTACTACAGAGTATTGTTCTAATGGATAGTTCTAAAGAGTATTTGTCTAGTGTAGAGTATTGAAGTGTATTGGTGCAATGAAAAGTACTATGTAGTATTGGTCAGATTGAGACTACTAAATAGTACTGGTCTAATGAAGAGTACTAAATAGTAGTGTTCTAATTGAGAGTACTAAATAGTACTTGTCTAATGGAGAGTACTAAAGAGTGTTTGTCTAATGGAGAGTACTAAAGATTGTTGGTCTTTTGGAGAGTACTAAAGAGTATTGGTCTAATGGATAGTACTAAATAGTTTTGGTCTAATGGAGAGTACTAAAGAGTATTGGTCTAATGGAGAGGACTAAATAATATTGGTACAATGGAAAGTACTAAGTAGCATTGGTCTAATGGAGAGTACTAAGTAGTATTGATCTAATGGAGACTACTAAAGAGGATTTGTTTATTGGAAAGTACTAAAGAGTATTGGTCAGATGGTGAACACTAAATATTATTGGTGTAATGGTGAGTACAAAATGTTATTGGTCTAATGGAGAGTGCTAAAGAGTATTGGTCTAATGGAGAGTTCTAAAGAGTATTGGTCTAGTGGAGAGTATTAACGAGTGTTGGTGCAATGA
>NW_028165607.1:0-10000 GCF_964263955.1 Coregonus lavaretus | reverse complement strand
TTATTAGTTGTTACAACAGTCTGCTTTCTAGTTATTAGTTGTTACAACAGTCTGCTTTCTAGTTATTAGTTGTTACAACAGTATGCTTTCTAGTTATTAGTTGTTACAACAGTATGCTTTCTAGTTATTAGTTGTTACAACAGTATGCTTTCTAGTTATTAGTTGTTACAACAGTCTGCTTTCTAGTTATTAGTTGTTACAACAGTCTGCTTTCTAGTTATTAGTTGTTACAACCGTCTGATCTCTAGTTATTAGTTGTTACAACAGTCTTTTTTTGTTATTAGTTGTTACAACAGTCTGTTTTCTAGTTATTAGTTGTTACAACAGTCTGTTTTCTAGTTATTAGTTGTTACAACAGTCTGCTTTCTAGTTATTAGTTGTTACAACAGTCTGCTTTCTAGTTATTAGTTGTTACAACAGTCTGCTTTCTAGTTATTAGTTGTTACAACAGTCTGATCTCTAGTTATTAGTTGTTACAACAGTCTGCTTTCTAGTTATTAGTTGTTACAACAGTCTGCTCTCTAGTTATTAGTTGTTACAACAGTCTGCTCTCTAGTTATTAGTTGTTACAACAGTCTGATCTCTAGTTATTAGTTGTTACAACAGTCTGCTTTCTAGTTATTCGTTGTTACAACAGTCTGCTTTCTAGTTATTAGTTGTTACAACAGTCTGCTTTCTAGTTATTAGTTGTTAAAACAGTCTTTTTTGTTATTAGTTGTTACAACAGTCTGCTTTCTAGTTATTAGTTGTTACAACAGTCTGATCTCTAGTTATTAGTTGTTACAACAGTCTGCTTTCTAGTTATTAGTTGTTACAACAGTCTGCTCTCTAGTTATTAGTTGTTACAACAGTCTGCTTTCTAGTTATTAGTTGTTACAACAGTCTGCTCTCTAGTTATTAGTTGTTACAACAGTCTGCTTTCTAGTTATTAGTTGTTACAACAGTCTGCTTTCTAGTTATTAGTTGTTACAACAGTATTTTTTTGTTATTAGTTGTTACAACAGTCTGCTCTCTAGTTATTAGTTGTTACAACAGTCTGCTTTCTAGTTATTATTTGTTACAACAGTCTGCTTTCTAGTTATTAGTTGTTACAACATTCTGTTTTTGTTATTAGTTGTTACAACAGTCTGCTTTCTAGTTATTAGTTGTTACAACAGTCTTCTCTCTAGTTATTAGTTGTTACAACAGTCTGCTTTCTAGTTATTAGTTGTTACAACAGTCTGCTTTCTAGTTATTAGTTGTTACAACAGTCTGATCTCTAGTTATTAGTTGTTACAACAGTCTGCTCTCTAGTTATTAGTTGTTACAACAGTCTGTTTTCTAGTTATTAGTTGTTACAACAGTCTGCTTACTAGTTATTAGTTGTTACAACAGTCTGCTTTCTAGTTATCGTTTTGTCTCCAAAGCCCCATATACTACCCACCACTGTGACCTGTACACTCTTGTTGGCTGGTCCTCACTACATATTCGTCGCCAAACCCACTGGCTCCAGGCCATCTATAAATCACTGCTAGGCAAATCCCCGCCTTATCTTAGCTCATTGGTCACCATAGCAACACCCACCCGTAGTCTGCGCTCCAGCAGGTATATCTCACTGGTCATCCCCAAAGCCAACACCTCCTTTGGCCGCCATTCCTTCCAGTTCTCTGCTGCCAATGACTGGAACAAATTGCAAAAATCTCTGAAGCTGGAGACACTTATCTCCCTCACTAACTTTAAGCATCAGTTGTCAGAGCACCTTACCGATCACGGCACCTGTACACAGCCCATCTGAAATTAGCCCGCCCAACTACCTCATCCCTATATTGTTATTTATTTTGCTCATTTGTACCCCAGTATCTCTATCTGCACATAATCTCTTGCACATCTATCATTCCAGTGTTAATACTAATTGTAATTATTTTGCACTATAGCCTATTTATTGCCTTACCTCCATAACTTGCTACATTTGCACACACTGTATATATATTTATTTCTGTTGTATTTTTGACTTTGTTTTGTTTTACCCCATATGTAACTCTGTGTTGTTGTTTTTATCGCACTGCTTTGCTTTATCTTGGCCAGGTCGCAGTTGTAAATGAGAACCTGTTCTCAACTGGTTTACCTGGTTAAATAAAGGTGAAATAAAAAATTAAAATTTTTTAGTTGTTACAACATTCTGCTTTCTATTTTTTAGTTGTTACAACAGTCTGATTTCTAGTTATTAGTTGTTACAACAGTCTGCTTTCTAGTTATTAGTTGTTACAACAGTCTTCTCTCTAGTTATTAGTTGTTACAACAGTCTGCATTCTAGTTATTAGTTGTTACAACAGTCAGTTTTTTAGTTATTAGTTGTTACAACAGTCTGCTTTCTAGTTATTAGTTGTTACAACAGTCTGATTTCTAGTTATTAGTTGTTACAACAGTCTGCATTCGTTTTATTAGTTGTTACAACAGTCTTCTCTCTAGTTATTAGTTGTTACAACAGTCTGCATTCTAGTTATTAGTTGTTACAACAGTCAGTTTTTTAGTTATTAGTTGTTACAACAGTCTGCTTTCTAGTTATTAGTTGTTACAACAGTCTGCTTTCTAGTTATTAGTTGTTACAACAGACTTCTCTCTAGTTATTAGTTGTTACAACAATCTGCTCTCTAGTTATTCGTTGTTATAACAGTCTGTTTTCTAGTTATTGGTTATTACAACAGTCTGCTCTCTAGTTATTAGTTGTTACAACATTCTGTTTTCTAGTTATTAGTTGTTACAAAAGTCTGCTTTCTAGTTATTAGTTGTTACAACAGTCTGCTTTCTAGTTATTAGTTGTTACAACAGTCTGCATTCGTTTTATTAGTTGTTACAACAGTCTTCTCTCTAGATATTCGTTTTTACAACAGTCTGCTCTCTAGTTATTATTTGTTACAACAGTCTGCTTTCTAGTTATTATTTGTTACAACAGTCTGTTTTCTAGTTATTAGTTGTTACAACAGTCTGCTCTCTAGTTATTAGTTGTTACAACATTCTGTTTTCTAGTTATTAGTTGTTACAAAAGTCTGCTTTCTAGTTATTAGTTGTTACAACAGTCTGCTCTCTAGTTATTAGTTGTTACAACATTCTGTTTTCTAGTTATTAGTTGTTACAACAGTCTGCTTTCTAGTTATTAGTTGTTACAACAGTCTGCATTCGTTTTATTAGTTGTTACAACAGTCTGCTCTCTAGTTATTAGTTGTTACAACATTCTGTTTTCTAGTTATTAGTTGTTACAAAAGTCTGCTTTCTAGTTATTAGTTGTTACAACAGTCTGCTTTCTAGTTATTAGTTGTTACAACAGTCTGCATTCGTTTTATTAGTTGTTACAACAGTCTGCTCTCTAGTTATTAGTTGTTACAACATTCTGTTTTCTAGTTATTAGTTGTTACAAAAGTCTGCTTTCTAGTTATTAGTTGTTACAACAGTCTGCTTTCTAGTTATTAGTTGTTACAACAGTCTGCATTCGTTTTATTATTTGTTACAACAGTCTTCTCTCTAGATATTAGTTTTTACAACAGTCTGCTCTCTAGTTATTATTTGTTACAACAGTCTGCTTTCTAGTTATTAGTTGTTACAACAGTCTGTTTTCTAGTAATTAGTTGTGACAACAGTCTGCTCTCTAGTTATTAGTTGTTACAACAGTCTGCTTTCTAGTTATTAGTTGTTACAACAGTCTGCTTTCTAGTTATTAGTTGTTACAACAGTCTGCATTCGTTTTATTAGTTGTTACAACAGTCTGCTCTCTAGTTATTAGTTGTTACAACATTCTGTTTTCTAGTTATTAGTTGTTACAACAGTCTGCTTTCTAGTTATTAGTTGTTACAACAGTCTGCATTCGTTTTATTAGTTGTTACAACAGTCTTCTCTCTAGATATTAGTTTTTACAACAGTCTGCTCTCTAGTTATTATTTGTTACAACAGTCTGCTTTCTAATTATTAGTTGTTACAACAGTCTGTTTTCTAGTCATTAGTTGTTACAACAGTCTAATCTCTAGTTATTAGTTGTTACAACAGTCTGCTTTCTAGTTATTAGTTGTTACAACAGTCTTCTCTCTAGTTATTAGTTCTTACAACAGTCTGCTTTCTAGTTATTAGTTGTTTCAACAGTCTGATCTCTAGTTATTAGTAGTTACAACAGTCTGCTCTCTAGTTATTAGTAGTTACAACAGTCTGCTCTCTAGTTATTAGTTATTACAACAGTCTGCTCTCTAGTTATTAGTTGTTACAACAGTCTGCATTCGTTTTATTAGTTGTTACAACAGTCTTCTCTCTAGATATTAGTTTTTACAACAGTCTGCTCTCTAGTTATTATTTGTTACAACAGTCTGCTTTCTAGTTATTATTTGTTACAACAGTCTGTTTTCTAGTTATTAGTTGTTACAACAGTCTGCTCTCTAGTTATTAGTTGTTACAACATTCTGTTTTCTAGTTATTAGTTGTTACAAATGTCTGCTTTCTAGTTATTAGTTGTTACAACAGTCTGCTTTCTAGTTATTAGTTGTTACAACAGTCTGCATTCGTTTTATTAGTTGTTACAACAGTCTGCTCTCTAGTTATTAGTTGTTACAACATTCTGTTTTCTAGTTATTAGTTGTTACAAAAGTCTGCTTTCTAGTTATTAGTTGTTACAACAGTCTGCTTTCTAGTTATTAGTTGTTACAACAGTCTGCATTTGTTTTATTAGTTGTTACAACAGTCTGCTCTCTAGTTATTAGTTGTTACAACATTCTGTTTTCTAGTTATTAGTTGTTACAAAAGTCTGCTTTCTAGTTATTAGTTGTTACAACAGTCTGCTTTCTAGTTATTAGTTGTTACAACAGTCTGCATTCGTTTTATTATTTGTTACAACAGTCTTCTCTCTAGATATTAGTTTTTACAACAGTCTGCTCTCTAGTTATTATTTGTTACAACAGTCTGCTTTCTAGTTATTAGTTGTTACAACAGTCTGTTTTCTAGTAATTAGTTGTTACAACAGTCTGCTCTCTAGTTATTAGTTGTTACAACAGTCTGCTTTCTAGTTATTAGTTGTTACAACAGTCTGCTTTCTAGTTATTAGTTGTTACAACAGTCTGCATTCGTTTTATTAGTTGTTACAACAGTCTGCTCTCTAGTTATTAGTTGTTACAACATTCTGTTTTCTAGTTATTAGTTGTTACAACAGTCTGCTTTCTAGTTATTAGTTGTTACAACAGTCTGCATTCGTTTTATTAGTTGTTACAACAGTCTTCTCTCTAGATATTAGTTTTTACAACAGTCTGCTCTCTAGTTATTATTTGTTACAACAGTCTGCTTTCTAATTATTAGTTGTTACAACAGTCTGTTTTCTAGTTATTAGTTGTTACAACAGTCTAATCTCTAGTTATTAGTTGTTACAACAGTCTGCTTTCTAGTTATTAGTTGTTACAACAGTCTTCTCTGTAGTTATTAGTTCTTACAACAGTCTTCTCTCTAGATATTAGTTTTTACAACAGTCTGCTCTCTAGTTATTATTTGTTACAACAGTCTGCTTTCTAGTTATTATTTGTTACAACAGTCTGTTTTCTAGTTATTAGTTGTTACAACAGTCTGCTCTCTAGTTATTAGTTGTTACAACATTCTGTTTTCTAGTTATTAGTTGTTACAAAAGTCTGCTTTCTAGTTATTAGTTGTTACAACAGTCTGCTTTCTAGTTATTAGTTGTTACAACAGTCTGCATTCGTTTTATTAGTTGTTACAACAGTCTGCTCTCTAGTTATTAGTTGTTACAACATTCTGTTTTCTAGTTATTAGTTGTTACAAAAGTCTGCTTTCTAGTTATTAGTTGTTACAACAGTCTGCTTTCTAGTTATT
The DNA here is from genome assembly GCF_964263955.1 of Coregonus lavaretus. Lineage (NCBI taxonomy): Eukaryota > Metazoa > Chordata > Actinopteri > Salmoniformes > Salmonidae > Coregonus > Coregonus lavaretus. The sequence goes on along the minus strand of NW_028165607.1, from coordinate 4,168 downwards.
AGTTGTTACAACAGTCTTCTCTCTAGATATTAGTTTTTACAACAGTCTGCTCTCTAGTTATTATTTGTTACAACAGTCTGCTTTCTAGTTATTAGTTGTTACAACAGTCTGTTTTCTAGTAATTAGTTGTTACAACAGTCTGCTCTCTAGTTATTAGTTGTTACAACAGTCTGCTTTCTAGTTATTAGTTGTTACAACAGTCTGCTTTCTAGTTATTAGTTGTTACAACAGTCTGCATTCGTTTTATTAGTTGTTACAACAGTCTGCTCTCTAGTTATTAGTTGTTACAACATTCTGTTTTCTAGTTATTAGTTGTTACAACAGTCTGCTTTCTAGTTATTAGTTGTTACAACAGTCTGCATTCGTTTTATTAGTTGTTACAACAGTCTTCTCTCTAGATATTAGTTTTTACAACAGTCTGCTCTCTAGTTATTATTTGTTACAACAGTCTGCTTTCTAATTATTAGTTGTTACAACAGTCTGTTTTCTAGTTATTAGTTGTTACAACAGTCTAATCTCTAGTTATTAGTTGTTACAACAGTCTGCTTTCTAGTTATTAGTTGTTACAACAGTCTTCTCTCTAGTTATTAGTTCTTACAACAGTCTGCTTTCTAGTTATTAGTTGTTTCAACAGTCTGATCTCTAGTTATTAGTTGTTACAACAGTCTGCTCTCTAGTTATTAGTTGTTACAACAGTCTGTCTTCTAGTTATTAGTTGTTAAAACAGTGTCACGATCGTTTACGGATGAGACGGACCAAGGCGCAGCGTGATAAGCGTACATATTTATTAACGTACTGAACACGAACAAAACAACAAACAAACGATACGTGAAGTCCAAGGTAGACTAATAACATACCTATACGGAACAAGATCCCACACAGACTGGTGCCAAACGGCTGCCTAAGTATGGTCCCCAATCAGAGACAACGAACTACAGCTGCCTCTGATTGGGAACCACCCTGGCCAACATAGATCTACACGATCTAGAAACTCAAACATAGAAAACTAAACATAGAAACTACACACCCTGGCTCAACATTTAAGAGTCCCCAGAGCCAGGGCGTGACAGTACCCCCCCCAAAGGTGCGGACTCCGACCGCGCCCCATAAACATAACAGGGTAGGGGCCGTGTGGGCATTCCGCCTCGGAGGCGGATCCGGCTCCGGGCGTAACCACCACCTTCTCTCCACCTCCCTGTTGCCCCCCTGGTCTGGTCTGGCACCGCTGACTGGAGCTGGACCTGACGACGGTGGAACGAACTGTACAGGCTCCGGACTAGAGCCGCTGGCCGGAGCTGGACTGGGCACCGGTGAAGTGGATTGCTCTGGCTCCGGAGTGGATCCGCTGACTGGAGTTGGACCGGACCCCAGTGGAGCAGATTGCTCTGGCTCCGGAGTGGAGCAGATGACCGGTGCCGGACCAGGCACCGGTGGAACAGGCACGGGCCGTGCTGGACTGGACACACGCACCACTGGCTTGGTGCGGGGAGCAGGAACGGGCCGGACCGGGCTGGCGACGCGCACCACTGGCTTGGTGCGAGGGGCAGGAACAGGCCGGACCGGGCTGGCGACGCGCACCACTGGCTTAGTGCGAGGGGCAGGAACGGGCCGGACCGGGCTGGCGACGCGCACCACTGGCTTGGTGCGGGGAGCAGGAACGGGCCGGACCGGGCTGGCGACGCGCACCACTGCCTTGGTGCGAGAGAAGGAACAGGCCGGACCGGGCTGGCGACGCGCACCACTGGCTTGGTGCGAGGGACAGGAAAAGGCCGGACCGCGCTGGCGACGCGCACCACTGGCTTGGTGCGAGGGGCAGGAACAGGCAGGACCGGGCTGGCGATGCGCACCACTGGCTTGGAGCGAGGGGCAGGAACAGGCCGGACCGGGCTGGCGACGCGCACCACTGGCTTGGCGCGAGGGGCAGGAACAGGCCGGACCGGGCTGGCGACGCGCACCACTGGCTTGGCGCGAGGGGCAGGAACAGGCCGGACCGGGCTGGCGACGCGCACCACTGGCTTGGCGCGACGGGCAGGAACAGGCCGGACCAGGCTGGCGACGCGCACCACTGGCTTGGTGCGAGGGACAGGAAAAGGCCGGACCGGGCTGGCGACGCGCACCACTGGCTTGGTGCGAGGGGCAGGAACAGGCAGGACCGGGCTGGCGACGCGCACCACTGGCTTGGAGCGAGGGGCAGGAACAGGCCGGACCGGGCTGGCGACGCGCACCACTGGCTTGGCGCGAGGGGCAGGAACAGGCCGGACCGGGCTGGCGACGCGCACCACTGGCTTGGCGCGAGGGGCAGGAACAGGCCAGACCGGGCTGGCGACGCGCACCACTGGCTTGTTGCGGGGAGCAGGAACGGGCCGGGCCGGACTGGGAACACGTACCACTGGCTTGGTGCGGGGAGCAGGAACTGGCCGGGCCGGACTGGGAACCCGCACCACTGGCTTGGTGCGGGGAGCAGGAACGGGCCGGACTGTACTGGGAACACACACCACTGGCCTTGTGCGGGAAGCAGGAATGGGTCGGGCCGTACTGGGAACACGTACCACTGGCTTAGTGCGGGGAGCAGGAACGGGCCGGACTGTACTGGGAACACACACCACTGGCCTTGTGCGGGAAGCAGGAATGGGTCGGGCCGTACTGGGAACACGTACCACTGGCTTAGTGCGGGGATTAGGAACGGGCCGGACCGGACTGGCGACACACACCACTTGTCCTTCTGCTGCCTATTCAGCTCCTCTCGCCGTGCCTCTACACTCTCCTTCTCCCTTATTGCCTCCTGTAGCTCCTCCCTCTGACCAATTAACTCCTGCTCCCTCTGGACCAATAGCCCCCGTAACCTGGTGGCCTCCTCTCCTAGTCTGCAGATTCGCCCTGTCCTGCCTCCTGCTGCCTCGTCGTCCACGCCGTGTGCCCCCCCAAAAAATGTTCTTGGGGTTGCCTCTCGGGTGTCCGTCGTCGGAACGGTTGGCGCCGTTTCTCCTCTCCTGCCTGGGCATTTACCTTCGCCCATGGCCCTTTCCCCGCGAATATCTCCTCCCATGACCACCATTTGCCCACCTGAGACATCGCTATTCTCTCTTCCTGGGCACGCTGCTTGGTCCTCATTTGGTGGGATCTTCTGTCACGATCGTTTACGGATGAGACGGACCAAGGCGCAGCGTGATAAGCGTACATATTTATTAACGTACTGAACACGAACAAAACAACAAACAAACGATACGTGAAGTCCAAGGTAGACTAATAACATACCTATACGGAACAAGATCCCACACAGACTGGTGCCAAACGGCTGCCTAAGTATGGTCCCCAATCAGAGACAACGAACTACAGCTGCCTCTGATTGGGAACCACCCTGGCCAACATAGATCTACACGATCTAGAAACTCAAACATAGAAAACTAAACATAGAAACTACACACCCTGGCTCAACATTTAAGAGTCCCCAGAGCCAGGGCGTGACAAACAGTCTGCTTTCTAGTTCTGTTATCTAATTGTCATGGTGTTCAGAATAACACAGTCATTCTCAATACCACCTGGCATCATTCAGGTCAGTTAGGAATGAGTCAGGTAGGAAGTTATTATTTAAAGCCAGAGAGCAGCGAATGTGGCTATGGAATAAACACAGCTCTTAGCTGAAACATTTATGGACTACAAATGGCAGCTGTAAAAGTTACCATTGCTTTTTATATTATGTCTCCAGCAAGTCTTGTTTTTAAGTACCCTTCTAGCGAATTAACTTTTCAAAGTGTATTGAACAGTGAGAGAGAGAGGGAGAGAGAGAGAGAGAGAGAGAGAGAGAGAGAGAGAGATACAGGGACAAGAGAGAGATGGGAGAGAGATACAGGGACAAGAGAGAGATGGGAGAGAGATACAGGGACAAGAGAGAGATTGGAGAGAGATACATGGACTAGAGAGAGTGAGAGAGATAAAGAGAGAGAGAGAGAGTGAGAGAAATAGACAGAGAAAGAGAGACAGGGACTAGACAGAGAGAGAGAGAGAGACGGGGACTAGAGAGTGAGAGAGAGAGGGAGAGAGAGAGAGACAGAGAGGGAGAGAGAGAGAGAGAGAGAGAGAGAGAGAGAGAGAGAGAGAGAGAGAGAGAGAGAGAGAGAGAGCGAGAGAGAGAGACAGAGAAAGAGAGACAGGGACTAGACAGAGAGAG
>NW_028165608.1:0-32500 GCF_964263955.1 Coregonus lavaretus | reverse complement strand
AAGAGGATGCACGTTACGGTACAGAATGTGTACACGTGTGGAGGAATCTGGATGGAGAGTTTATTTATCCTCTCCTCTTCCACCACTGAGCCAGAACATTCCATTAGTGGGCCTGCTCCTCTTCCACCACTGAGCCAGAACATTCCATTAGTGGGCCTGCTCCTCTTCCACCACTGAGTCAGAACATTCCATTAGTGGGCCTGCTCCTCTTCCACCACTGAGTCAGAACATTCCATTAGTGGGCCTGCTCCTCTTCCACCACTGAGTCAGAACATTCCATTAGTGGGCCTGCTCCTCTTCCACCACTGAGTCAGAACATTCCATTAGTGGGCCTGCTCCTCTTCCACCACTGAGTCAGAACATTCCATTAGTGGGCCTGCTCCTCTTCCACCACTGAGTCAGAACATTCCATTAGTGTGCCTGCTCCTCTTCCACCACTGAGCCAGAACATTCCATTAGTGGGCCTGCTCCTCTTCCTGCGGTGTTGGAGGATAGCTTGTCTAACTGTGTCAAGTGTTCTGCCAATATACCTGTCAGAGAGAAGAGGTTGATTAAGGACAGACTCAGCAGATAATTGCAACTATTCTCCTAAGCTCACTCCTACTCACCTGTCTTCAGTTGGCATGCTGTGTCCTGCTCCTAGTCACCTGTCTTCAGTTGGCATGCTGTGTCCTGCTCCTAGTCACCTGTCTTCAGTTGGCATGCTGTGTCCTGCTCCTAGTCACCTGTCTTCAGTTGGCATGCTGTGTCCTGCTCCTAGTCACCTGTCTTCAGTTGGCATGCTGTGTCCTGCTCTTAGTCACCTGTCTTCAGTTGGCATGCTGTGTCCTGCTCCTAGTCACCTGTCTTCAGTTGGCATGCTGTGTCCTGCTCCTAGTCACCTGTCTTCAGTTGGCATGCTGTGTCCTACTCCTAGTCACCTGTCTTCAGTTGGCATGCTGTGTCCTGCTCCTAGTCACCTGTCTTCAGTTGGCATGCTGTGTCCTGCTCCTAGTCACCTGTCTTCAGTTGGCATGCTGTGTCCTGCTTTTAGTCACCTGTCTTCAGTTGGCATGCTGTGTCCTGCTCCTAGTCACCTGTCTTCAGTTGGCATGCTGTGTCCTACTCCTACTGGTAAAGTGTTCCTCTACAGGTGTCTGTGGCAGCATGTTACCTCAGCTCTGAGATCAGTAATAATGTTAAAGTGTTCCCCTACAGGCGTCTGTGGCAGCATGTTACCTCAGCTCTGAGATCAGTAATAATGTTAAAGTGTTCCCCTACAGGCGTCTGTGGCAGCATGTTACCTCAGCTCTGAGATCAGTAATAATGTTAAAGTGTTCCCCTACAGGCGTCTGTGGCAGCATGTTACCTCAGCTCTGAGATCAGTAATAATGTTAAAGTGTTCCCCTACAGGCGTCTGTGGCAGCATGTTACCTCAGCTCTCAGGTCAGGAAACATTGACTCCGCTACAGAGCACAAACATTGTCTGGAGGAGAGGCAGAGAGCAGAGGGCCGACAGAGAGCTGCCTCCAACACACCCTGGAAACCCAAGTACTTCATCAAGGAGGTGAGGGACGAGGACCTACGCTGTCAACCTCTAACATTACCTCTAAGTTTGAGTCAGCTTCCCTGGTCTTGTCTTTAATGTTTGTTCACAGTCAACATTATTTCAAAGAGCCAGTACTAAATTTTTTTCCTTTTAATCTCTCTCTCTCTCTCTCTCTCTCTCTCTCTCTCTCTCTCTCTCTCTCTCTCTCTCTCTCTCTCACAGGGCGAGGGCTGGGTGTATCACAACCCCTTGTGGAAGACTCACTGACGAGGGGAGGGGCCTCGGGGGGGGAGGGGCAACATGCCAGCTGCCAATCACAGCACAGCGAGCGGCCCGCTGGTGGTCATGGCAACACACACAGGGGACCAGCTAGCCAGCCAATAGAGAACAGATCAGAAATACAAGGGGGTGTGTTCCAAATGATACCCTATTCTCTGTACAGTGCACAACTGCAAAAGGAGTGCACTATACAGGGAGCAAGGTGCTGTTTCAGATGTGCCCAAGGACTGTCTTGGATGAGGAGATTACGCCTCAGTCAGCTCATGAAGAATGAGAGGTGCCAAAGACTGTCAGAGGGACAGGAACCACAGTCGGGACAGCGAGCTCACCGAGTTTCCTATCAGAAGCTGACCTGCTCCAGGAAACTCTGCGGCCATTTAGGAGACGGACCAGGTCGAACCAGGAAGAGGTTGGGAGGGACAGAGGGTGAGCGTGATCGTTGGTGATCAACGACAGCTGAACAATTATGTAGCTTTTTGATATACAGTACAATCCAAATACCAGGAGAATAGATTATATTCACATACTACTTCCTTCTTCCTTCACTTTTAATTTTTTTGCACAGATACTGTAGCATACTGTAGCTGTCTCCAATGTTATTAGCCTATAGGCCACAGGAGAGGTTGTCCTTCCAGCTGTCTCCAATGTTATTAGCCTATAGGCCACAGGAGAGGTTGTCCTTCCAGCTGTCTCCAATGTTATTAGCCTATAGGCCACAGGAGAGGTTGTCCTTCCAGCTGTATGATGTATGTAAGATCCAAGGATATATGATTTGTTCATAATAACACACAACACCATACATACTGTATAGAGAAGAGTCTTCCTTCAGCCCTTCTGTGGTATGACACTTGGACACTGTGCATAACAGCATACCACAGTATAGAGAACACCGTATCCTTCAGCCCAGAATGGAGAATGTAATCAGAGGTGAACACTGCTATAATGTCAAACTTAAAGCCACTTCCCCAGCCCAAACCAGCCCTCTCAGTATTCACACTAACATTGTAGTGATTGTAACCATGAAGTAGCCCGGTGCTCCAGTCTGTTTGTCCTTTATATGGCCGAACCTTGAAGAGATCTTTATATGGCTTAAACTTGAAGACATCTTTATAGGGTCTAATTTATAACCTTGAAGAGCTCTTTATAGGGTCTAATTTATAACCTTGAAGAGCTCTTTATAGGGTCTAATTTATAACCTTGAAGAGCTCTTTATAGGGTCTAATTTATAACCTTGAAGAGCTCTTTATAGGGTCTAATTTATAACCTTGAAGAGCTCTTTATAGGGTCTAATTTATAACCTTGAAGAGCTCTTTATAGGGTCTAATTTATAACCTTGAAGACATCTTTGTAGGGTCTAATTTATAACCTTGAAGACATCTTTATAGGGTCTAATTTATAACCTTGAAGAGCTCTTTATAGGGTCTAATTTATAACCTTGAAGACATCTTTATAGGGTCTAATTTATAACCTTGAAGAGCACTTTATAGGGTCTAATTTATAACCTTGAAGAGCTCTTTATAGGGTCTAATTTATAACCTTGAAGAGCTCTTTATAGGGTCTAATTTATAACCTTGAAGACATCTTTATAGGGTCTAATTAGTTACAACTCCAACCGTATCCAGGAGGTACAAATACCATGTGACACCGGGGTCCAGGAGGAATCCACCCGGAGATAATCTGTATTTGGACTCAGAACTACTTTTTGATAAACAGTTTATCTTACATGATTTACTCCCAAGGTACCCTACTGTTCATTCTCATATAAGTGTCCCAAATGGCACCCTATTCACTATACTGTATAGTCCACTACTGTTGATGCTAACTGGGATCATTGGGATGACCCTACCAATTTTTAAAGATATGTAACTTTCAAAATACAGAAATCATCCCCATATGATGCATTTTGCATCGTATGACGCAAAACGCAGCATCATACGATGCAAAATGCATCATACAGGGATGATTTCTGTATCTTGAAAACTTGATTGATGACAAACCAAACATTTTGGGACTATGTCAACAATGGACTAATGAAACAAATACCAAAAGATCGTTTTTGGGTGGAGTTTTCCTTTAACTGTTTTACATTTGAACTTCAATGTGGTGACAACAGAGTTGGATGTCCCAAGGATCCCCCTTAGCATGCACTCTTTGTAGACAGTAGAATGGAGGTAGGAGCTCTAGAGGTCATTTTATCAGTAAAATGGGTATGTGAGAATCTATTAACCTTTTCACACTGTCGTGCCGATCAGAACCAAACTGCTGACTCGGATAGCTTCCTTTCACATGGTCCTTTCCAGCAACTATGGTAGATGTGGAACCAGGCCAGTCCGGTTTGGCTCAGTGGTGTGAACAGCTCTCCAACTCCTCTGTGGAACCAGGCCAGTCCAGTTTGGTTTGGCTCAGTGGTGTGAACAGCTCTCCAACTCCTCTGTCCTGTCAGTATAAGATCAATAACCTTTTGAGTATGAATGTTATTATGTGAGTGTGAAGTGCAACACTGCAGCGTACGTCATCAGTCACTGAGCTTTGACCAAACACCTTTTGTGTGCTTCCCAAATGGCATCCTTTTCCTCATACGGCTCTGGTCAAAAGTAGTGCACTATATTGTGGATAGGGTGCCGTTTGGGTCGCAGCTCTCGTCTTGTCCACCTGCGTAGAACCTATGCAACACTTGTCTAAGACATGGGACAGCCAGGGGCTGGAGTTTCCATATATATATTATGTAGTTTAATAAATATCTCATCACGATCTGTGGCTGATCTGTTTTTGGCAGGTTGTCTGTGGTGTGGATTGCTGATTTAGTCTGGAAACCACTGTGAATACCATCTCTCTGGTTCACTATTGTCTCAGTTAAGTGAAACAATAGTGAACCAGAATGATATGAAGTTTGGATTTCGGACTACTGATGACTGGGTTTGATGAGAGATGTTTGAGGCCGGTAGAAAACACAAATGAAAGTAGCTCTTCTCAGGTCTCAAGAATATAACTGATCCTAGTACTGAATCTCATGCAGACATGTTGTCTAAAATGTAAAAATGTATGTTGTAAAATATCTCTGCAGCAAACTAACACTAACTGGCGGTGAGTGCTGCCATCTAGTGGATCCTAACAGACATACACATGTACATTTGGAATCTTCCATGAGAAGACGGCAGGTAGCTTAGTGGTTAAGAGCGTTGTGCCAGTAACCGAAAGGTCGCTGGTTCTAATCCCCGAGCCGACTAGGTGAAAATTCTGTCGATGTGCCCTTGAGCAAGGCACTTAACCCTAATTGCTCCTGTAAGTCGCTCTGGATAAGAGCGTCTGCTAAATGACCCCCAAAAAAAGTCAAAGCCGTGTTGGAGTGAGAGGAAGATCTTTGACAAAATGACACACAGAGCCAATTTAATGCAACCTCTTTAATTCAAAAAGGTATCTTTCATTCTCACACCCACCAGCATCCATTTCATTACAATTGATGGAATAAACCTTGACTTAAGAAAAAAATTATACAATTTCTGCATTTCATTCCTGATAGGACACTACTTTTTTTTTTCGATTAGCCTTCATCGTTCTTGTAATAAATACCCTAGAGAGGCCGCATCCAAAATGACACCCTATTCCCTATTTAGTGCACTACTTCTGATCAGGGCCCATAAAGTTCTGGTCAAAAGTAGTGCACTACATAGGGAATAGAGTGCCATTTTGTGACGCAGACAGAGTCTCGGACTCAGACGATATGGTTTTCTCATAGTAAGCTGTTAAGGCCAATACAGTCCTCTCCGTTTGTATACAGACTGAGCATAGCATTCTACCTGAACAGAAACAAAAGCAGAGCGCCGAGTTAGTTAAGTGAAAACCATATATAGAGACGACTGGTGAAAACTGACCAGGTCATCATGAGAAATAAAGAGAAACCGATTGAGGGGATACACGTTGAGGGACAGGCTGGGCTTAGATTCGACATGGGTGTCGTTAAACCATGGAGGGAAACTCCTGAAAATAAGCACTTACGTGCCAGAGAATGCATGCTACTGGTTACCTTTAAAAACAGAACGGTGGCTGGAGGACAAGGAGCAGTACCGTTGTGGCTAAAGTGCATCGGGACAAAATGGACAATCTTAGCATCTTAGGCTGTTTCACTGCAGCTTATTCCAAAAAACCTAGAAGAAGAGATGTTTCAGTCGTACTAAGAGCATCGAGCCCAGACAATCTCACGAGGAAACGAAAATAACAAACTACTAAAATCTAACGTATCATGAAGTCCTTGTTGTATTTCTGTTCTCCGGGAATTATAAGACGTGTTGTTACAGGAAATCTACGGGGATTTAAAAAAAATCTGTTTATTTGACTTCGCCATAGTGTGACAGATTGACACCTGGCCAACATATACATGAGACCAAAATCAATTGAGACTGACAGGTAGTAGGTACCAAACAATAACTGAGCATGCACCGGGAACTAAACCATCTCTGACTCCACATTACATCAAAACTCCTTTCAAAACTCCTCTTTCATCTGTTTTTTAAAGGTAACTAGTTTAGTTCACACCCTGAAATAGTACGGAATGTCTTTGGTGCCACTGACTGATTCCAAGTCAGTTTAGATTGAATGAGTTTGATCTTTGTGTAGTTGTTTTGTTTGTTAGTTTTTCCCATAAAAAAGGCACCCTATTCCCTACATAGTGCACTACTTTTGAACAGGGCCAATAGGGAATAGTGTGACATTTGGGGATGCAGCCTCTGTCTGGATTGGTGTAACTTTAAGATGGCTCCGCCTCACAGCAACATTCAAGTACAAAATAAAAAGGTCAAAGGTCGTCGAAAGGTCAATAGGTCAAAGTTCAGTTCCTCAGGTTAAAACCCGAACCGACAGAGGGAGGTCATCGGAACTAGCCAACACCCCCAACAGAGGTCACAGAAGGGTTATCATAGAACCTCCCGTTACCACGATGATCATCATTGACCTGGTCGTCCAGGTAACAGGTCTCTCCAGACCATTGGTTGGTGTTCGTTATTCTTCTTCTTGATTGGTGGATTACTTGCTTGTTGTGTTTTGAATGATTTTTTACATCTCTCTCTCTCTCTCTCTCGTCGTTTTTAGGGTTAAACTGATTTCTTGTTGTTCAGTTTCTTGCCTTTCTTGAGAGCAAGTTTGTTCTTCACGTGACCACGCTTCCTCTTTGCCGTCTGCAATGAATCAAATCAAAAGAACATTTAGATGAGACAATAGATCAGAAACACTTCTAGCCCTCTAACCGTAGGCATTTAGCACTCTGATAGGTTAGATGGAATTTTAGACTATTATTTTATATGTATAAACATGATCTAGGGTGCAAGGATGAAGGGGTAATTGATTCTGGACAGGGCCAAGGATGAAGGGGTAGGGGTAATTGATTCTGGACAGGGCCAAGGATGAAGGGGTAGGGGTAATTGATTCTGGACAGGGCCAAGGATGAAGGGGTAGGGGGTAATTGATTCTGGACAGGGCCAAGGATGAAGGGGTAGGGGTAATTGATTCTGGACAGGGCCAAGGATCAAGGGGTAGGGGGTAATTGATTCTGGACAGGGCCAAGGATGAAGGGGTAGGGGTAATTGATTCTGGACAGGGCCAAGGATGAAGGGGTAGGGGGTAATTGATTCTGGACAGGGCCAAGGATGAAGGGGTAGGGGTAATTGATTCTGGACAGGGCCAAGGATGAAGGGGTAGGGGGTAATTGATTCTGGACAGGGCCAAGGATGAAGGGGTAGGGGTAATTGATTCTGGACAGGGCCAAGGATGAAGGGGTAGGGGGTAATTGATTCTGGACAGGGCCAAGGATGAAGGGGTAGGGGGTAATTGATTCTGGACAGGGCCAAGGATGAAGGGGTAGGGGTAATTGATTCTGGACAGGGCCAAGGATGAACGGGCAGGGGGTAATTGATTCTGGACAGGGACAGCAGAATCATTCACCAGCGCTCTCCAATTGAGAAGAGAGAAGCAATGGATGACCCTGTTCCTGATCTTGATCCTGTACCTTTTTAGAGGTGTACTTCTGCCTGCTGCTGTTGCTGCTACGGGGACTGTGCTCCAGGGGGTCCCTGTTCTCCTCCTTCTTGACCTTGTAGATCCGGACCAGCCAGTGCTCTGAGGTGAACGCCTCCTCCAGGTGTTTCAGCTTGATGTCCTTGTTACCGATCTCAGCGTTACGCGTCCGGTCGAAACCCGGCGGCGTCCGGAAGTCCAACTGGGGGGAGGAGAGACGGTCAGGTGGTGTAAGTGTTTGAACTAGAGGTAGCTGTGTCGGGGCTTGAGATCCCTGTGAAGTAAACTAGAGCAGCTGTGTCGGGGCTTGAGATCCCTGTGAAGTAAACTAGAGCAGCTGTGTCGGGGCTTGAGATCCCTGTGAAGTAAACTAGAGCAGCTGTGTCGGGGCTTGAGATCCCTGTGAAGTAAACTAGAGCAGCTGTTTCGGGGCTTGAGATCCCTGTGAAGTAAACTAGAGCAGCTGTGTCGGGGCTTGAGATCCCTGTGAAGTAAACTAGAGCAGCTGTGTCGGGGCTTGAGATCCCTGTGATGTAAACTAGAGCAGCTGTTTCGGGGCTTGAGATCCCTGTGAAGTGACACTAAATGCATGCATTAGGCCAAAGTCCAAGTTACAAGCACAGGTCTCCAGTTAGGATTCATCTGTAAGTGCACACATCCAGATGAAGTGATATTATGTGACCGGGTTAAGGTTAGGGTTAGGATTAGGGTGATACGGCAGAGTAGAGCATCTCTTACCTGCATCTCTCCAAAACGGTAGTATGACATCTTATACATGAGGCAGTTGAGCAGGATGGGGGACCCCTCTTTGTCCACCCTAAACTCTCCCTGGGGGGTGAAGTAGTCACTCTCCTGAGGAGGGAGCATACAGACAGACAGTTTAGTACACTCATCCTGAGGGAACATACAGACAGACAGTTTAGTACACTCATCCTGAGGGAACATACAGACAGACAGTTTAGTACACTCATCCTGAGGGAACATACATACAGACAGTTTAGTACACTCATCCTGAGGGAACATACATACAGACAGTTTAGTACACTCATCCTGAGGGAACATACATACAGACAGTTTAGTACACTCATCCTGAGGGAACATACATACAGACAGTTTAGTACACTCATAATGAGGACAGAAACTCCTTAGAGACTCATCCTGTTTTTAACCAATTAATTGTTCGTATTTAACTTAACATAGTCTTTATGCACAACATCATGACAAAGCTATTGAAAAAAAAGACAACCATAGAAATTTAATTATACTTCTATGGACTTCACATCATATGTAAGTGGCCAACTTTCCAAGTACTTGGTATAACCTCACCTCAACCTGAGATCCTTCTATAGCTCACAGTTTACCTCACAATCCTTCTATAGCTCACAGTTTACCTCACAGTCCTTCTATAGCTCACAGTTTACCTCACAATCCTTCTATAGCTCACAGTTTACCTCACAATCCTTCTATAGCTCACAGTTTACCTCACAATCCTTCTATAGCTCACAGTTTACCTCACAATCCTTCTATAGCTCACAGTTTACCTCACAATCCTTCTATAGCTCACAGTTTACCTCACAATCCTTCTATAGCTCACAGTTTACCTCACAATCCTTCTATAGCTCACAGTTTACCTCACAATCCTTCTATAGCTCACAGTTTACCTCACAATCCTTCTATAGCTCACAGTTTACCTCACAATCCTTCTATAGCTCACAGTTTACCTCACAATCCTTCTGTAGCTCACAGTTTACCTCACAATCCTTCTGTAGCTCACAGTTTACCTCACAATCCTTCTGTAGCTCACAGTTTACCTCACAATCCTTCTATAGCTCACAGTTTACCTCACAATCCTTCTATAGCTCACAGTTTACCTCACAATCCTTCTATAGCTCACAGTTTCCCTCACCTCACTCTGCAATCCTTCTATAGCTCACAGTGGGAGTTTCAGCTCACCAATACTTGTGTTTTTTTTTAACATGATGGTTTAAAGGCTGCCGTCTCTCACCCTGACGTCTTTGGGATGCTCTCCCTCTGCGATCCTTCTGTAGCTAACAGTGGAAGCATCACCTCACCACTAAAGTCATCCTCACCCTGATGTCTTTGGGATGCTCTCCCTCTGCGATCCTTCTGTAGCTAACAGTGGAAGCATCACCTCACCACTAAAGTCATCCTCACCCTGATGTCTTTGGGATGCTCTCCCTCTGCGATCCTTCTGTAGCTAACAGTGGAAGCATCACCTCACCACTAAAGTCATCCTCACCCTGATGTCTTTGGGATGCTCTCCCTCTGCGATCCTTCTGTAGCTAACAGTGGAAGCATCACCTCACCACTAAAGTCATCCTCACCCTGATGTCTTTGGGATGCTCTCCCTCTGCGATCCGCACCATCCACAGGAACTTGTTGATGTCATCACCAGAGTAGCCAATCACACCTCCGAAGATAATAAGCACATAGTCCACATCCAAAGACCTCATGATCTCATACGCTGCACTCTCATTGGACGACATGGCCTTGCCCACCTGAACACACACAGAGAGAGAGAGGAGGGGGAGGGAGGGAGAGAGGGAGGGAGAGAGAGAGGAGGGGGAGAGCGAGCGAGAGAGACAAAGAGACAGAGAGAGGATGAATAACTAACACATGTCCACATGGTGGCGCCAGAGGCACATTCTTATTTTGCTTGCATCCTGTAAACTATGTTGAGATTTAAGACCTATGTGAAATTGATTACATTTTGATGAATTAATACATTTACTGTTTGATTGATTGATCGATTGTGAGAATAATGCGAAATGCAGTTTAAAATAAAGTTTGATTCATTAATTGACTGATCAAGATCCAATAATTGATGGGAGATCGATCCAAGCAGCTGCAGGGGAGATCGATCTCTGATTTCACAGGTAAGATGATTTCAAAGAATAAATGGTTACATGTCCCTTATATAGTGGGAGTTGATAATACTAATCGTATTGTTTACGCAACAGTTATTTCATACAAGCAACAGTTCCAGAACACAATGGCCTTGTCATACCAGGAGTCTATGAAAGGCATAACATCACAGTCCAACACAGAACATATCCCTTGAGAAGTTACAACAGCTCACTCCAAATTCTGCCACCACAATAGTGTAATACTCTTTACCAGTGCTATATGACTGTTGTTCCAGGTGTTGTTGTCCACTAGCGTGGTCCGATTGGCCATCCCCGCTATCTGGTAGCCATAGTCCCACCACGACATCACTCTGGCCTGCTCCTCTGTGTTCTGCCTTAGCCAATAGTAGGCCTCGCGGAAATCATCCAGAATATTCCTCGACCTGGGTAGAGAAGAGTGGAGAGAAACATAGAGAGAGAACTCATTTAAGGAATGCTATCCCATAATGCCATCGCCGAAAACACCATATTTACATCTTCTTATCTTCTTCTGTGGTATGGTGAGAGAGAGAGAGAGAGAGAGAGAGAGAGAGAGAGAGAGAGAGAGAGAGAGAGAGAGAGAGAGAGAGAGAGAGAGAGAGAGAGAGAGAGAGAGACAGAGAGAGAGAGAGAGAGAGAGAGAGAGAGAGAGAGAGACAGAGAGAGAGAGAGAGACAGAGAGAGAGAGACAGAGAGAGAGAGAGAGAGACAGAGAGAGAGACAGAGAGAGAGAGAGAGAGAGAGAGAGAGAGAGAGAGACAGAGAGAGAGATAGACAGGAGAGAGAGAGAGAGACAGAGAGAGAGACAGAGAGAGAGAGAGAGACAGAGAGAGAGAGAGAGAGAGACAGAGAGAGAGACAGAGAGAGATAGAGAGAGATAGAGACAGAGAGAGAGACACAGAGAGAGAGAGAGGGAGAGACAGAGAGAGAGAAGAGAGAGAGACAGAGAGAGAGAGCGAAACAGCGAGAGAGAAACATCGCAGGAGAGAGAGAGATTAGGAAAACGCCAGTTACAGAGGAAAGTAATCAACAGAAGAGAGTGAGTCGACGTGTGATCTTACCCATCGTTGTTGTAAGAGGCCAGAACAACACTGGGGCTGGAATATGCGTTACTGGTGACCCAGGTGCAGTGGACGGCGAACATCATGAGCAGCATCAACATCAACATGGTGACGATGCTCTTAATGTTCGGTCCCAGACCTTCCTCTGCCTTCTCCTGCTCGGAGACATGTTTACGAACCTCCCTGCCTGCAGAGGGAGACAGGAACACACAGATATAGTCACACGTTAGTAAAACCCCTGCAAATATGCTACGTTTCCTCAAATATCAGAACCCCAACAAAAAAAAATCCCTCTTTTCATGCTGTATATTAGGTAAACGTCACCAGCTCTTACTGACATCAAAATGAGATCGTCATCAATTGTCTCGAGAAATGAGTAAACAAAATCTAAACCAGCAGAAGTAGTGTACTATACTGAAGGGTACACTGAATACTGACTATACTGAAGGGTACACTGAATACTGACTATACTGAAGGGTACACTGAATACTGACTATACTGAAGGGTACACTGAATACTGACTATACTGAACTGTACACTGAATACTGACTATACTGAAGTGTACACTGAATACTGACTATGCTGAAGGGTACACTGAATGAATACTGACTATACTGAAGTGTATAGTCAGTGTTTCGGCCGAGACTGTCCCTGAGGACGTGTTTTTCTCTGGCTGGAGGTAAGTAGGTAAGTAGGGGTAAGCTACATGTAGTGTTGAGTAAAGCTTAACCATGTATTAGATCGTAGGTAGGTAGTTAGCTGTAGTTAGGTATTGTATTTATTGTAGGTTAGTATTGTTGTTATTGTAGCTTTCCGTGGGTAATTTGTGGGTTAGTTTCGAGGCATGAGGCTAGCTAGCTAGCGGGTAGCTATTGGTAACGATTAGCAACGCTGGAGAGCTGGTTCCAACGGTAATGTACTCCTACCCAACGTTTAACTTTTGCTTAACCATGTATTAGATCGTAGGTAGGTAGCTAGCTGTAGTTAGGTATTGAATTTATTGTAGGTTAGTATTGTGGTTGTAGTAGCTTTCCATAGGTAATTGTGGACTAGTATCGAGGCACGAGGCTAGCTAGCTAGCGGGTAGCTATTGGTAACGATTAGCAACGCTGGAGAGCTGGTTCCAACGTTTAATTATTATTATTATTATTTTTTTTTTTTGCTGCGTTGTGAAGGGAACTCGACACGGACTTGAATTGTCTGTTTGGTGTGCTGACACACTCTTGGCAGTTTGTTGTGGCCAGGTGTTGATGCTAAGTTGTGTGTTAATGGATGCTAGCTTGCAGGTTGGCTACGGCGTCATAGCTAGGCTTCGTGGGTTGTTATGGGTAGTTACTGTGTCTTGGCAGTGTCCTCGGCCGTGCCAGCTGTAGCACGAAGCTAGCTAGCTAGCCGTTCTTCAAACAGAGTCGACACAGTGGCCATTGCTAGCTACCCAACATGACCATTTGGCTGTACTGTAGTAGCTAACCACAATTTACTTGTCCTAGCTAGCCAACGTCTAATCATTGCTGCGTCATATAAGGAACTTGACACAGACACGAATGATCTGTTTAGTGTGATATCACAATATTGGTGGTTTGTTGTGACCAAGTGTTGGCGCTAAACGGTGTGTTATTGTTATTGGATGCTAGTCTGCTAGTTGGCTATGGAGTCATAGTTGGCTAGCTGAACAAAGTGGGTTGAGTCTACTCCTTTAAACATTGAACCGCTGTGGTTCACAACAATTCTGATTTCCAAAGGCGGAAGTTGGGAGAGTTTTTGTTCGGGTGGTTCAGTGAAACAATTTTAGTTTCCGAGCTAGAAGATTTGGTGAGGGAGGCCCTGCTCTCTCCACTCCCAGATGCTTAGCCCATTTCATTCCGATCTCCTCTGCATTTTTGTAGCCATTTGCTACAGCCTGTCAACTATGCCTCTGCCTATCCCTGTTCTCTCCTCTCTGCACAGGCTACACAAACGCACCACACCGCGTGGCTGCTGCCTCTCCAATTTGGTGGTCCCTGCACGCACCACCCACGTGGAGTTCCAGGTCGCAGGCAGCCTCTGGAACTGCCGTTCTGCTGCCAACAAAGCTGACTTCATCCCAGCCTATGCCAACCTCCAGTCCCTCGACTTCCTGGCGCTGACGGAAACATGGATCACCACTGAAAACACCGCTACTCCTACTGCTCTCTCCTCGTCTGACCATGTGTTCTCGCATACCCCGAGAGCATCTGGTCAGAGGGGTGGTGGTACAGGAATCCTCATCTCTCCCAAGTGGACATTCTCAATTTTTCCCCTAACCCATCTGTCTATCTCCTCATTTGAATTCCATGCTGTCACAGTCACTAGCCCATTTAAGCTTAATATCCTTGTCATCTATCGCCCTCCAGGTTCCCTTGGAGAGTTCATCAATGAGCTTGACGCCTTGATAAGTTCCTTCCCTGAGGATGGCTCACCCCTCACAGTTTTGGGGGATTTCAACCTCCCTATGTCCACATTTGACTCATTTCTCTCTGCCTCCTTCTTTCCACTCCTCTCCTCTTTTGACCTCACCCTCTCACCGTCCCCCCCTACTCACAAGGCAGGCAATACGCTTGACCTCATCTTCACTAGATGCTGCTCCTCTACTAATCTCACTGCAACTCCCCTCCAAGTCTCCGACCACTACTTTGTTTCCTTTTCTCTCTCACTCTCCTCCCACACTACTCACTCTGCCCCTACACAGATGGTAATGCGCCGCCGCAACCTTCGCTCTCTCTCTCCCACTACTCTCTCCTCTTCCATCCTATCATCTCTTCCCTCTGCTCAATCCTTCTCCCTCCAATCTCCTGATTCTGCCTCCTCAACCCTCCTCTCCTCCCTTTCTGCATCCTTTGACTCTCTGTGTCCCCTATCCTCACGGCCGGCTCGGTCCTCCCCTCCAGCTCCGTGGCTTGATGACTCATTGCGAGCTCACAGAACAGAGCTCCGGGCAGCGGAGCGGAAATGGAAGAAAACTAAATTCCCTGCCGACCTGGCATCTTTTCACTCCCTCCTCTCTACATTTTCTTCATCTGTTTCTGCTGCTAAGGCCACCTTCTACCACTCTAAATTCCAAGCATCTGCCTCTAACCCTAGGAAGCTCTTTGCCACATTTTCCTCCCTCCTGAATCCTCCCCCCCCCCCCTCCCCCCCTCCTCTCTCTCTGTGGATGACTTCGTCAACCACTTTGAAAAGAAGGTTGACGACATCCGATCCTTGTTTGTTAAGCCTAATGACACTGCTGGTCCTGCTCACACTGCCCTACCCTATGCTTTGACTTCTTTCTCCCCTCTCTCTCCAGATAAGATCCTGCGACTTGTGACTGCAGGCCGCCCAACAACCTGCCCGCTTGACCCCATCCCCTCCTCCCTTCTCCAGACCATCTCCGGTGACCTTCTCCCCTACCTCACCT
The DNA here is from genome assembly GCF_964263955.1 of Coregonus lavaretus. NCBI lineage: Eukaryota > Metazoa > Chordata > Actinopteri > Salmoniformes > Salmonidae > Coregonus > Coregonus lavaretus. The sequence continues at coordinate 17,305 of NW_028165608.1, read as the reverse complement.
CGCTGATCAACTCATCCTTGACCGCTGGCCATGTCCCTTCCGTCTTCAAGAGAGCGAGAGTTACTCCCCTTCTCAAAAAACCAACACTCGACCCCACTGATGTCAACAACTACAGACCAGTATCCCTTCTTTCTTTTCTTTCCAAAACTATTGAGCGTGCCGTCTTTAGCCAACTCTCTTGCTATCTCTCTCAGAATGACCTTCTTGATCCAAACCAATCAGGTTTCAGGACTGGTCATTCAACTGAGACTGCTCTTCTCTGTGTCACAGAGACTCTCCGCACTGCTAAAGCTAACTCTCTCTCCTCTGCTCTTGTCCTTCTAGATCTGTCTGCTGCCTTTGATACTGTGAACCATCAGATCCTCCTCTCCACCCTCTCCGAAATGGGCATCTCCGGCGCGGCTCACTCCTGGATTGCGTCCTACCTGACCGGTCGCTCCTACCAAGTGGCGTGGCGGGAAGCTGTCTCCGCACCACGTGCTCTCACCACTGGTGTCCCCCAGGGATCGGTTTTGGGCCCTCTCCTTTTCTCCCTATACACCAAGTCACTTGGCTCTGTCATATCCTCACATGGCCTTTCCTATCATTGCTACGCTGACGATACACAACTAATCTTCTCCTTTCCCCCTTCTGATCACCAGGTGGCGAATCGCATCTCTGCATGTCTGGCAGACATATCAGTATGGATGACGGATCACCACCTCAAGCTGAACCCTGGCAAGACGGAGCTGCTCTTCCTCCCCGGGAAGGACTGCCCGTTCCATGATCTCGCCATCACGGTAGACAACTCCGCTGTGTCCTCCTCCCAGAGTGCGAAGAGCCTAGGCGTGACCCTGGACAACACCCTGTCGTTCTCCGCCAACATCAAGGCGGTGACCCGCTCCTGCAGGTTCATGCTCTACAACATTCGGAGAGTGCGACCCTGCCTTACACAGGAAGCGGCGCAGGTCCTGGTCCAGGCACTTGTCATCTCCCGTCTGGACTACTGCAACTCGCTGTTGGCTGGGCTCCCTGCCTGTGCCATTAAACCCCTACAACTCATCCAGAATGCCGCAGCCCGTCTGGTGTTCAACCTTCCCAAGTTCTCTCACGTCACCCCCCTCCTCCGCACACTCCACTGGCTTCCAATTGAAGCTCGCATCCGCTACAAGACCATGGTGCTTGCCTTTGGAGCAGTGAGGGGAACGGCACCCCTGTACCTTCAGGCTCTGATCAGTCCCTACACCCAAACGAGGACATTGCGTTCATCCACCTCTGGCCTGCTGGCTCCCCTTCCTCTGCGGAAGCACAGCTCCCCCTCAGCCCAGTCAAAACTGTTCGCTGCTCTGGCACCCCAATGGTGGAACAAGCTCCCTCACGACGCCAGGACAGCGGAGTCACTCACCACCTTCCGGAGACATTTGAAACCCCACCTCTTTAAGGAATACCTGGGATAGGCTAAAGTATTCCTTCTAACCCCCCCCCCCCCCCCCAAATTGTAAAGTGGTTATCCCACTGGCTATAGGGTGAACGCACCAATTTGTGAGTCGCTCTGGCTAAGAGCGTCTGCTAAATGACGTTAATGTGCCCTTGAGCAAGGCACTTAACCCTAATTGCTCCTGTAAGTCGCTCTGGTTAAGAGCGTCTGCTAAATGACTAAAATGTAATGTAAATGTATAGTGTTGGTCCCATGTTTCATGAGCTGAAATAAAAGATCCCAGAAATGTTCCATACGCACAAAAAGCGTATTTCTCTCAAATGTTGTACACAAATTTGTTTACATCCCTGTTAGTGAGCATTTCTCCTTTGCCAAGATAATCCATCCACCTGACAGGTGTGACATATCAAGAAGCTGATTAAACAGCATGATCATTATACACAGGTGCACCTTGTGCTGGGGACAATAAAAGGCCACTCTAAAATGTACAGTTTTTTTCACACAACGCAATGCCACAGATGAGGGAGTGTGCAATTGGCATGCTGACTACAGGAATGTCCACGAGAGCTGTTGCCAGAGTGTGGCATGTTCATTTCTCTACCATAAGCGGACTCCAATGTCGTTTTAGAGAATTTGGCAGTACGTCCAACCGGCCTCACAACCGCACACTGTAACCACGCCAACCTAGGACCTCCACATCCGGCTTCTTCACCTGCGGGATCGTCTGAGACCAGCCACCCGGACAGCTGATGAAACTGAGGAGTATTTTGGTCTGTAATAAAGACCTATTGTGGGGAAAAACTCATTCTGATTGGCTGAGCCTGGCTCCCCAGTGGGTGGGCCTATGCCCTCCCAGGCCCACCCATGGCTGCGCCTCTGCCCAGTCATGTGAAAGCCATAGATTAGGGCCTAATGAATGTAATTCAATTGACTGATTTCCTTATATGAACTGTAACTCAGTAAAATCGTTGAAATTGTTGCATGTTGCGTTTCTATATTTGTTCAGTATAAATAGGGAATAGGGTGTCTAGGCCCTGTCCAAAAGTGGTGCACTACAATATAAAATAGGGTGCCAAAGCTCTGGCTACTGCAGTGCAAAGTAGTGCACTGCAGTATATAAGGATTTTAAGTGTACTAAAGCTCTGCCCAATGAAGTGCACTATGTAGGGAATAATGTGCCATTTAGAACACATCCTCATACCTTATCATAGAGGTTTCCAGAGTTCCTTTTGTCGTCCTCATCACTACTGTCCTCTATGGGAGGGCTCTCCCTCTTCATGTCGTCCCCTAGGTAGTGTTCAAACACGCTGGAGAAGGCTATGGCTGACAGCATACACACTACGGGGGTCAGGGTCAGCATTAGACGGACCATCACTCCAGCAAAGTAGACAGCACTGATGGCATACAGGGCCACTAGGGAGTGGGAGAGAGAGCAGGGTTAAGGTTTAATACACTGGGTTAGGGTTTAATACACTGGGTTAGGGTTGAACATATTGGGTTAAGGTTTAATACACTGGGTTAAGGTTTAATACACTGGGTTAGGGTTGAACATATTGGGTTAAGGTTTAATACACTGGGTTAGGGTTGAACATATTGGGTTAAGGTTTAATAGACTGGGTTAAGGTTGAACATATTGGGTTAAGGTTTAATACACTGGGTTAAGGTTGAACATGTTGGGTTAAGGTTTAATACACTGGGTTAAGGTTGAACATATTGGGTTAAGGTTTAATACACTGGGTTAAGGTTGAACATGTTGGGTTAAGGTTTAATACACTGGGTTAAGGTTGAACATATTGGGTTAAGGTTTAATACACTGGGTTAGGGTTGAACATATTGGGTTAAGGTTTAATAGACTGGGTTAAGGTTGAACATATTGGGTTAAGGTTTAATACACTGGGTTAAGGTTGAACATGTTGGGTTAAGGTTTAATACACTGGGTTAAGGTTGAACATATTGGGTTAAGGTTTAATACACTGGGTTAAGGTTGAACATGTTGGGTTAAGGTTTAATACACTGGGTTAAGGTTGAACATATTGGGTTAAGGTTTAATACACTGGGTTAAGGTTGAACATATTGGGTTAAGGTTTAATACACTGGGTTAAGGTTGAACATATTGGGTTAGGGTTGAACATATTGGGTTAAGGTTGAACATATTGGGTTAAGGTTTAATACACTGGGTTAAGGTTTAATACACTGGGTTAGGGTTGAACATATTGGGTTAAGGTTTAATACACTGGGTTAAGGTTGAACATATTGGGTTAAGGTTGAACATATTGGGTTAAGGTTTAATACACTGGGTTAAGGTTGAACATATTGGGTTAAGGTTTAATACACTGGGTTAAGGTTGAACATATTGGGTTAAGGTTTAATACACTGGGTTAAGGTTGAACATATTGGGTTAAGGTTGAACATATTGGGTTAAGGTTTAACACACTGGGTTAAGGTTTAACACACTGGGTTAGGGTTGAACATATTGGGTTAAGGTTTAATACACTGGGTTAGGGTTGAACATATTGGGTTAAGGTTTAATACACTGGGTTAGGGTTGAACATATTGGGTTAAGGTTTAATACACTGGGTTAGGGTTGAACATATTGGGTTAAGGTTTAATACACTGGGTTAAGGTTGAACATGTTGGGTTAAGGTTTAATACACTGGGTTAAGGTTGAACATATTGGGTTAAGGTTTAATACACTGGGTTAAGGTTGAACATGTTGGGTTAAGGTTTAATACACTGGGTTAAGGTTGAACATATTGGGTTAAGGTTTAATAGACTGGGTTAAGGTTGAACATATTGGGTTAAGGTTTAATACACTGGGTTAAGGTTGAACATGTTGGGTTAAGGTTTAATACACTGGGTTAAGGTTGAACATATTGGGTTAAGGTTTAATACACTGGGTTAAGGTTGAACATATTGGGTTAAGGTTTAATACACTGGGTTAAGGTTGAACATATTGGGTTAGGGTTGAACATATTGGGTTAAGGTTGAACATATTGGGTTAAGGTTTAATACACTGGGTTAAGGTTTAATACACTGGGTTAGGGTTGAACATATTGGGTTAAGGTTTAATACACTGGGTTAAGGTTGAACATATTGGGTTAAGGTTGAACATATTGGGTTAAGGTTTAATACACTGGGTTAAGGTTGAACATATTGGGTTAAGGTTTAATACACTGGGTTAAGGTTGAACATATTGGGTTAAGGTTTAATACACTGGGTTAAGGTTGAACATATTGGGTTAAGGTTGAACATATTGGGTTAAGGTTTAACACACTGGGTTAAGGTTTAACACACTGGGTTAGGGTTGAACATATTGGGTTAAGGTTTAACACACTACTCTCTCTGAGAAGTAGACAGCACTGATAGCATACAGAACCACTAGGAAGAGCAGGGGTTAACACAGAGATCCTATTAAAGCGGCATTATGTAACTTTTGAATTCACATAGAAATGTGAGTTATAGATCTGTGATTCTCATTGAAAGCAGGTCTAAGAAGCCCGAGATCTGTTCTATGTGCGCTATTTCTATGCTTCCCGTTCTTAAGTTGAGTTTTTGCGTCTTTTACTTTCTGTTTTGTACACACAACACACACACACACACAAACTAGGGAGAGGCAGAGAGCAGGGTTAGGGTTTAACTCACGGCTGCAGTATTGCAGAGACAGTTTCTAGTTGTTATTGTCACGTGCACTAGCACAGTGAAATGCCTTTCTTGCTGGCTCTTTCCCCAACAATGCAGTAATCAATATCGGTAGTATTATAAAACATTAATGCAAAAGTCAAGTAGAACAAAAACACGAGAAATAGAAATAAGAAGAATACGAGAAAGTAAGTCAGAAATATACAGGGTCAGTTCCAGGGTCAGTAGCTATATACAGGGACAGTTCCAGGGTCAGTAGCTATTTACAGGGACAGTTCCAGGGTCAGTAGCTATATACAGGGACAGTTCCAGGGTCAGTAGCTATATACAGGGACAGTTCCAGGGTCAGTAGCTTTATACAGGGTCAGTTACAGGGTCAGTAGCTATATACAGGGACAGTTCCAGGGTCAGTAGCTATATACAGGGACAGTTCCAGGGTCAGTAGCTATATACAGGGACAGTTCCAGGGTCAGTAGCTATATACAGGGTCAGTAGCTATATACAGGGACAGTTCCAGGGTCAGTAGATATATACAGGGACAGTTCCAGGGTCAGTAGCTATATACAGGGACAGTTCCAGGGTCAGTAGCTATATACAGGGTCAATCAATCAATCAATCAATTTTATTTTATATAGCCCTTCTTACATCAGCTAATATCTCGAAGTGCTGACAGGGTCAGGGTCAGTTCCAGGGTCAGTAGCTATATACAGGATCAGTTCCAGGGTCAGTAGCTATATACAGGGACAGTTCCAGGGTCAGTAGTTATATACAGGGTCAGTTCCAGGGTCAGTAGCTATATACAGGGACAGTTCCAGGGTCAGTAGCTATATACAGGGACAGTTCCAGGGTCAGTAGCTATATACAGGGTCAGTTCCAGGGTCAGTAGCTATATACAGGGACAGTTCCAGGGTCAGTAGCTATATACAGGGTCAGTTCCAGGGTCAGTAGCTATATACAGGGTCAGTTCCAGGGTCAGTAGCTATATACAGGGACAGTTCCAGGGTCAGTAGCTATATACAGGGACAGTTCCAGGGTCAGTGCCAATACCATATTTACAATGTGCAGGGATACTGGAGTGATAGAAGTACAGTGGGGGAAAAAAAGTATTTAGTCAGCCACCAATTGTGCAAGTTCTCCCACTTAAAAAGATGAGAGAGGCCTGTAATTTTCGTCATAGGGACACGTCAACTATGACAGACAAAATGAGGAAAAAAATCCAGAAAATCACATTGTAGGATATTTTATGAATTTATTTGCAAATTATGGTGGAAAATAAGTATTTGGTCAATAACAAAAGTTTCTCAATACTTTGTTATATACCCTTTGTTGGCAATGACACAGGTCAAACGTTTTCTGTAAGTCTTCACAAGGTTTTCACACACTGTTGCTGGTATTTTGGCCCATTCCTCCATGCAGATCTCCTCTAGAGCAGTGATGTTTTGGGGCTGTCGCTTGGCAACACGGACTTTCAACTCCCTCCAAAGATTTTCTATGGGGTTGAGATCTGGAGACTGGCTAGGCCACTCCAGGACCTTGAAATGCTTCTTACGAAGCCACTCCTTCGTTGCCTGGGCGGTGTGTTTGGGATCATTGTCATGCTGAAAGACCCAGCCACGTTTCATCTTCAATGCCCTTGCTGATGGAAGGAGGTTTTCACTCAAAATCTCACGATACATGGCTCCATTCATTCTTTCCTTTACACGGATCAGTCGTCCTGGTCCCTTTGCAGAAAAACAGCCCCAAAGCATGATGTTTCCACTCCCATGCTTCACAGTAGGTATGGTGTTCTTTGGATGCAACTCAGCATTCTTTGTCCTCCAAACACGACGAGTTGAGTTTTTACCAAAAAGTTATATTTTGGTTTCATCTAACCATATGACATTCTCCCAATCCTCTTCTGGATCATCCAAATGCACTCTAGCAAACTTCAGATGGGCCTGGACATGTACTGGCTTAAGCAGGGGGACACGTCTGGCACTGCAGGATTTGAGTCCCTGGCGGCGTAGTGTGTTACTGATGGTAGGCTTTGTTACTTTGGTCCCAGCTCTCTGCAGGTCATTCACTAGGTCCCCCCGTGTGGTTCTGGGATTTTTGCTCACCGTTCTTGTGATCATTTTGACCCCACGGGGTGAGATCTTGCGTGGAGCCCCAGATCGAGGGAGATTATCAGTGGTCTTGTATGTCTTCCATTTCCTAATAATTGCTCCCACAGTTGATTTCTTCAAACCAAGCTGCTTACCTATTGCAGATTCAGTCTTCCCAGCCTGGTGCAGGTCTACAATTTTGTTTCTGGTGTCCTTTGACAGCTCTTTGGTCTTGGCCATAGTGGAGTTTGGAGTGTGACTGCTTGAGGTTGTGGACAGGTGTCTTTTATACTGATAACAAGTTCAAACAGGTGCCATTAATACAGGTAACGAGTTGAGGACAGAGGAGCCTCTTAAAAAAGAAGTTACAGGTCTGTGAGAGCCAGAAATCTTGCTTGTTTGTACTTGACCAAATCCTTATTTTCCACCATAATTTGCAAATAAATTCATAAAAAATCCTACAATGTGATTTTCTGGAGAAAAAAATTCTCATTTTGTCTGTCATAGTTGACGTGTACCTATGATGAAAATTACAGGCCTCTCTCATCTTTTTAAGTGGGAGAACTTGCACAATTGGTGGCTGACTAAATACTTTTTTTCCCCACTGTATGTGTCTATAGGGCCTGCTCCTGTTGGGGTGTGTTTATGTGTCTATAGGGCCTGCTCCTGTTGGGGTGTGTTTATGTGTCTATAGGGCCTGCTCCTGTTGGGGTGTGTTTATGTGTCTATAGGGCCTGCTCCTGTTGGGGTGTGTTTATGTGTCTATAGGGCCTGCTCCTGTTGGGGTGTGTTTATGTGTCTATAGGGCCTGCTCCTGTTGGGGTGTGTTTATGTGTCTATAGGGCCTGCTCCTGTTGGGGTGTGTTTATGTGTCTATAGGGCCTGCTCCTGTTGGGGTGTGTTTATGTGTCTATAGGGCCTGCTCCTGTTGGGGTGTGTTTATGTGTCTATAGGGCCTGCTCCTGTTGGGGTGTGTGTATGTGTCTATAGGGCCTGCTCCTGTTGGGGTGTGTTTATGTGTCTATAGGGCCTGCTCCTGTTGGGGTGTGTTTATGTGTCTATAGGGCCTGCTCCTGTTGGGGTGTGTTTATGTGTCTATAGGGCCTGCTCCTGTTGGGGTGTGTTTATGTGTCTATAGGGCCTGCTCCTGTTGGGGTGTGTTTATGTGTCTATAGGGCCTGCTCCTGTTGGGGTGTGTTTATGTGTCTATAGGGCCTGCTCCTGTTGGGGTGTGTTTATGTGTCTATAGGGCCTGCTCCTGTTGGGGTGTGTTTATGTGTCTATAGGGCCTGCTCCTGTTGGGGTGTGTTTATGTGTCTATAGGGCCTGCTCCTGTTGGGGTGTGTTTATGTGTCTATAGGGCCTGCTCCTGTTGGGGTGTGTTTATGTGTCTATAGGGCCTGCTCCTGTTGGGGTGTGTTTATGTGTCTATAGGGCCTGCTCCTGTTGGGGTGTGTTTATGTGTCTATAGGGCCTGCTCCTGTTGGGGTGTGTTTATGTGTCTATAGGGCCTGCTCCTGTTGGGGTGTGTTTATGTGTCTATAGGGCCTGCTCCTGTTGGGGTGTGTTTATGTGTCTATAGGGCCTGCTCCTGTTGGGGTGTGTTTATGTGTCTATAGGGCCTGCTCCTGTTGGGGTGTGTTTATATATACTGTTCATTTTGTAAAATAATAACACCATTTGTTGTTGATGAAGAGGCATACCCCTCCCCCTCTTGATTTCCCTGAATCCAATATCCTGCGAAACCCTGTGTACTGCTGACAGGGTGATGCCAGTGACAATTACTACTGAGAAACACAAACACCAACCCCTCCATCTCCGTCCGCATAGTCACTTTACCTCTACCCACATGTACATATTACCTCAATTACCTCGACTAACCTGTATCCCCTGTATAAAGCTTTGCTACTGTTATTTTACTGCTGTTCTTTAATTATTTGTTATTTGTCTTCATTTTATATTTTTTACTTATCCATTTTTTACTTAACACTTATTTTTCCTTAAAACTGCATTGTTGGTTAAGGGCTTGTAAGTAAGCATTTCACCGTAAGGTCTACACCTGTTGCATTCGGCGCATGTGACAAATAAAAATTAGATTTGTCTGTACTGGGTGGTTAACACAAAACACCAACCCCTCCATGTCCGTCTGTCTGTACTGGGTGGTTAATGACCTGATGGGCAGAGGAGAGTAGGAGGGATGTAACGACACGGGTTCAAATGTTTAAGATACGAGTGCTTTGGTCCGTGGGACCCCAAACCATACCAATTTTGCATTCATCGGTCTAGAAAATCGATTCAAACATTACGAATCGCCAGTTCACGCTTTCTTTCTACCTTCTGAAAACACCTCTCAGTCCTTTCAGTGTCAAACTAAGCATGTAATTATGTTGCCAGTCGTTGATCTACAGGTCATCGTGCCGAACAAGCCCAGGCAACAGCAGTAGCCCAGTCAAAATGTGCGCTGTGCGAGAGGTGGGCCTGTTCCTGATCTGGCACTTCTGTCTGCTCACCACCTTCAGCATTCAAATGTTTGTAAAATGGCTTGCGCAATATTAGACTTTATGAGATGAGTGACAACCAATGTAATTTGCTAGGTTATTTTTATCAAATGCGCTGTCTAAACTCACTCACTCACACACACACACACACAAACACACACACACGTCTGCTCAGACAGATCCAGCTCAGAGAGGCCAAGCTCATCAGCTCCATCAGCAGCAGATGTTTAATTCAGAATGGAAAATGAATGCGTTTCATGCAACAAATGTTAGCGCATTGAATCATATCGCATCTAACCGAATTGCAACGATTCGTTCCTCTAATCAAACCAAATCTCACGGAATCGTTTCAAACTAAAACATATTGTTCCTGTGTCGTATCACAGCCCATGTATCTAGATACGTATCGAATCGCCTTGAAAGGGAAAGATGCACATCCCTAGAGAGTTGGCTATACAGCCCTGTGTGTGTGTGTGTGTGTGAGTGTGTTGACTTGAATGGTAATGATTGCTGTAGTCATTCTATTTCTATGGTCACACGCACACACGCATTACCATGGCATCTAACCGTAGACGTGCTCGTATTTGTGTGTGTGTTGGCCGCCATGCCATCTTACCGAAGACTCTCTCGTCGTTGATGTTCTTGATGCAGAACCAGAGTCCAGCAGGAAAGGTACAGACCAGGATGTGGAGGTCAAAGAAGAAGGAGACCCAGGTGGTGGGCTGGTGCTCCGAGACGGAAGCTATGATGGGGATGTGGATCTTAGCATACCTGGAGAGAGGAGGAAGGGACAGAGAGAGGAAGGAGAGGGAGAGAGGGACAGAGAGAGGGAGAAGAGAGGAGGAAGGGACAGAGAGAGGGAGAAGAGAGGAGGGAGGGAGGGAGAGAGGGAGGGAGGAGGAAGGGACAGAGAGAGGGAGAAGAGAGGAGGGAGGGAGGGAGGGAGGGAGGGAGGGAGGGAGGGAGGGAGGGAGGGAGGGAGGGAGGGAGGGAGAAGGGACAGAGAGAGAGAGAGGGAGAAGAGAGGGGAGGGAGGGACAGAGAGAGGGAGAAGAGAGGGGGAGCGAGGGAGGGAGGGAGGGAGGGAGGGAGGGAGGGAGGGACAGAGAGAGGAAGGAGAGGGAGAGAGAGAGGGAGGGAGGGAGGGAGGGAGGGAGGGAGGGAGGGAGGGAGGGAGGGAGGGAGGGAGGGAGGGAGGGAGGGAGAAGAGAGGAGATTAGCAGAATTCATGGTTCCTTCTATTAAGGCAAGTCATCCAGGTCCTGAGACAGCAAAGCATCCCCAAACCATCACACCACCACCACCATGCTTGACCTTTGGTATGATGTTCTTACTGTGGAATGCAGTGTTTGGTTTTCGACAGGCATAATGGGACCCATCTCATCCAAAAGGTTGACTCAAGTTCGCCAAATAGCACCTGGATGATCATCAAGACTCTTGGAAGAACGTTCTATGGACAGATGATTCAAAAGTATAACTTTTTGGACGACATGGTTCCAGTAATGCCTGGCGGAAACCAAAGTCTGCATTCCACAGTAAGAACATCATACCAAAGGTCAAGCATGGTGGTGGTGGTGTGATGGTTTGGGGATGCTTTGCTGCCTCAGGACCTGGATGACTTGCCTTAATAGAAGGAACCATGAATTCTGCTCTGTATCAGAGAATTCTACAGGAGAATGTCAGACCTTCCGTCTGTGAGCTGAAGCTGAAGCGCAGCTGGGTCATGCAGCAAGACAATGATCCAAAACACACAGTCAAGTCTACATGAAAATTGCTAAAAAGCAACAAATTGGAAGTTTTGGAATGGCCAAAGTCAAAGTCCAGACCTAATCCCAATTGAGATGTTGTGGCAAGACTTGAAACGAGCAGTTCATGCTTGAAAACCCACACGTCACTGAGTTAAAGCAGTTCTGCATGGAAGAGTGGGCCAAAATTCCTCCACAGCGACGTGAGAGACTGATCAACAACTACAGGAAGCATTTGGTTGGAGTCATTGCAGCTAAAGGTGGCACAACCAGTTATTGAGTGTAAGGGGGCAATTACTTTTTCACACAGGGGAATTGAGTGTTGCATAACTTTGTTTATGAAATAAATATGTAATTGTTGTGTTATTTGTTCACTTATGTTCCCTTTATCTAATATTAGGTTTTGGTTGAAGATCTGATAACATTCAGTATCACAAATATGCAAAAGTAGAGAAAATTAGAAAGGGGGCAAATACTTTTTCATAGCACTGTATAGATCATGTATTATATATAGATAATGTATTATATATAGACCATGTATTATATATAGATAATGTATTATATATAGACCATGTATTATATATAGACCATGTATTATATATAGATCATGTATTATCTATAATGTATTATATATAGACCATGTATTATATATAGACCATGTATTATATATAGATAATGTATTATATATAGACCATGTATTATATATAGACCATGTATTATATATAGATCATGTATTATATATAGATCATGTATTATATATAGACCATGTATTATCTATAATGTATTATATATAGACCATGTATTATATATAGACCATGTATTATCTATAATGTATTATATATAGACCATGTATTATATATAGACCATGTATTATCTATAATGTATTATATATAGATCATGTATTATATATAGACCATGTATTATATATAGACCATGTATTATCTATAATGTATTATATATAGACCATGTATTATATATAGACCATGTATTATCTATAATGTATTATATATAGATCATGTATTATATATAGATCAGGTATTATCTATAATGTATTATATATAGATCATGTATTATATATAGACCATGTATTATATATAGACCATGTATTATATATAGACCATGTATTATATATAGATCATGTATTATATATAGACCATGTATTATATATAGATCATGTATTATCTATAGACCATGTATTATATATAGACCATGTATTATATATAGACCATGTATTATCTATAGATCATGTATTATATATAGACCATGATAGACCATGTATTATCTATAGACCATGTATTATATATAGATCATGTATTATATATAGACCATGTATTATATATAGATCATGTATTATATATAGACCATGTATTATCTATAATGTATTATAGATAGACGATGTATTATATATAGATCATGTATTATCTATAATGTATTATATATAGACCATGTATTATATATAGACCATGTATTATATATAGATCATGTATTATATATAGACCATGTTTTATATATAGACCATGTATTATATATAGACCATGTATTATATATAATGTATTATATATAGACAATGTATTATATATAGATAATGTATTATATATAGACCATGTATTATATATAGACCATGTATTATCTATAATGTATTATATATAGACCATGTATTATATATAGACCATGTATTATCTATAATGTATTATATATAGATCATGTATTATATATAGACCATGTATTATATATAGACCATGTATTATCTATAATGTATTATATATAGACCATGTATTATATATAGACCATGTATTATCTATAATGTATTATATATAGATCATGTATTATATATAGATCAGGTATTATCTATAATGTATTATATATAGATCATGTATTATATATAGACCATGTATTATATATAGACCATGTATTATATATAGATCATGTATTATATATAGACCATGTATTATATATAGATAATGTATTATCTATAGACCATGTATTATATATAGACCATGTATTATATATAGACCATGTATTATCTATAGATCATGTATTATATATAGACCATGATAGACCATGTATTATCTATAATGTATTATATATAGATAATGTATTATATATAGAACATGTATTATATATAGACCATGTATTATATATAATGTATTATATATAGACCATGTATTATATATAATGTATTATATATAGACCATGTATTATATATAGACCATGTATTATATATAGATCATGTATTATATATAGACCATGTATTATATATAGATCATGTATTATCTATAGACCATGTATTATATATAGACCATGTATTATATATAGACCATGTATTATCTATAGATCATGTATTATATATAGACCATGATAGACCATGTATTATCTATAATGTATTATATATAGATAATGTATTATATATAGAACATGTATTATATATAGACCATGTATTATATATAGATCATGTATTATATATAGACCATGTATTATATATAGATCATGTATTATATATAGACCATGTATTATCTATAATGTATTATAGATAGACAATGTATTATATATAGATCATGTATTATCTATAATGTATTATATATAGACCATGTATTATATATAGACCATGTATTATATATAGATCATGTATTATATTCCTCCACAGCGACGTGAGAGACTGATCAACAACTACAGGAAGCATTTGGTTGGAGTCATTGCAGCTAAAGGTGGCACAACCAGTTATTGAGTGTAAGGGGGCAATTACTTTTTCACACAGGGGAATTGAGTGTTGCATAACTTTGTTTATGAAATAAATATGTAATTGTTGTGTTATTTGTTCACTTATGTTCCCTTTATCTAATATTAGGTTTTGGTTGAAGATCTGATAACATTCAGTATCACAAATATGCAAAAGTAGAGAAAATTAGAAAGGGGGCAAATACTTTTTCATAGCACTGTATAGATCATGTATTATATATAGATAATGTATTATATATAGACCATGTATTATATATAGATAATGTATTATATATAGACCATGTATTATATATAGACCATGTATTATATATAGATCATGTATTATCTATAATGTATTATATATAGACCATGTATTATATATAGACCATGTATTATATATAGATAATGTATTATATATAGACCATGTATTATATATAGACCATGTATTATATATAGATCATGTATTATATATAGATCATGTATTATATATAGACCATGTATTATCTATAATGTATTATATATAGACCATGTATTATATATAGACCATGTATTATCTATAATGTATTATATATAGACCATGTATTATATATAGACCATGTATTATCTATAATGTATTATATATAGATCATGTATTATATATAGACCATGTATTATATATAGACCATGTATTATCTATAATGTATTATATATAGACCATGTATTATATATAGACCATGTATTATCTATAATGTATTATATATAGATCATGTATTATATATAGATCAGGTATTATCTATAATGTATTATATATAGATCATGTATTATATATAGACCATGTATTATATATAGACCATGTATTATATATAGACCATGTATTATATATAGATCATGTATTATATATAGACCATGTATTATATATAGATCATGTATTATCTATAGACCATGTATTATATATAGACCATGTATTATATATAGACCATGTATTATCTATAGATCATGTATTATATATAGACCATGATAGACCATGTATTATCTATAGACCATGTATTATATATAGATCATGTATTATATATAGACCATGTATTATATATAGATCATGTATTATATATAGACCATGTATTATCTATAATGTATTATAGATAGACGATGTATTATATATAGATCATGTATTATCTATAATGTATTATATATAGACCATGTATTATATATAGACCATGTATTATATATAGATCATGTATTATATATAGACCATGTTTTATATATAGACCATGTATTATATATAGACCATGTATTATATATAATGTATTATATATAGACAATGTATTATATATAGATCATGTATTATATATAGACCATGTATTATATATAGACCATGTATTATCTATAATGTATTATATATAGACCATGTATTATATATAGACCATGTATTATCTATAATGTATTATATATAGATCATGTATTATATATAGACCATGTATTATATATAGACCATGTATTATCTATAATGTATTATATATAGACCATGTATTATATATAGACCATGTATTATCTATAATGTATTATATATAGATCATGTATTATATATAGATCAGGTATTATCTATAATGTATTATATATAGATCATGTATTATATATAGACCATGTATTATATATAGACCATGTATTATATATAGATCATGTATTATATATAGACCATGTATTATATATAGATAATGTATTATCTATAGACCATGTATTATATATAGACCATGTATTATATATAGACCATGTATTATCTATAGATCATGTATTATATATAGACCATGATAGACCATGTATTATCTATAATGTATTATATATAGATAATGTATTATATATAGAACATGTATTATATATAGACCATGTATTATATATAATGTATTATATATAGACCATGTATTATATATAATGTATTATATATAGACCATGTATTATATATAGACCATGTATTATATATAGATCATGTATTATATATAGACCATGTATTATATATAGATCATGTATTATCTATAGACCATGTATTATATATAGACCATGTATTATATATAGACCATGTATTATCTATAGATCATGTATTATATATAGACCATGATAGACCATGTATTATCTATAATGTATTATATATAGATAATGTATTATATATAGAACATGTATTATATATAGACCATGTATTATATATAGATCATGTATTATATATAGACCATGTATTATATATAGATCATGTATTATATATAGACCATGTATTATCTATAATGTATTATAGATAGACGATGTATTATATATAGATCATGTATTATCTATAATGTATTATATATAGACCATGTATTATATATAGACCATGTATTATATATAGATCATGTATTATATATAGACCATGTTTTATATATAGACCATGCATTATATATAGACCATGTATTATATATAATGTATTATATATAGACAATGTATTATATATAGATCATGTATTATATATAGACAATGTATTATATATAGACCATGTATTATATATAGATCATGTATTATATATAGACCATGTATTATATATAGATCATGTATTATATATAGACCATGTATTATATATAGATCATGTATTATATATAGACCATGTATTATATATAGATCATGTATTATATATAGACCATGTATTATATATAGACCATGTATTATCTATAATGTATTATATATAGACGATGTATTATATATAGATCATGTATTATATATAGATCATGTATTATATATAGATCATGTATTATATATAGATCATGTATTATCTATAATGTATTATATATAGACCAGTTCCTTTACTGAATGACACCATAGGGGGGGTTAAGAACATAGCCATAGGATTTATCTGAAGTGCCTGTGGAAAGTTTTGTGTACAGTAAAGGAGTGGGCATTGACAGAAAGAGGAACACAGTGTTTCCTTGGTGATCCACAGTGAGTAAAACTATCGTCTGTTTTGACAGGCTGCATGTCTCTCTCTGCTCTGCAGTCTGGCTGTCGATCAGAAAGATGTTATTCTGATGGGTCGGCAATAAACTACAGTAGTATTGAACACACACACACACACACCGGTACTGGACATGCACTGACCTGACACGACCCACACTGCACTGCAGCAGAACACGCACACTTTCTCTGAGACAAATAGACAGCTGGAGCCCTCAGTTTAGCTGTTGTTTACCGGGTTAAACACGCTGGGAGAGTGTT